>NC_084580.2:10402500-10705000 GCF_033978685.3 Nerophis lumbriciformis
TGCAGCTATGATGTCATCACTTTGCAGGAATATATTTTCATATATTTATAAATTATATTTATATATATATATATATATATATATATATATATATATATATATATATATATATATATATATATATATATATATATATATATATATATATATATATATATATTTATACATGATATATATATTCCTGCAAAGTGATGACATCATAGCTGCAAAGTGATGACATCATAGGGCTGGATATGTTATCACTTTGCAGGAATATATTTATATATGTATATATAATATATATACGTATATATATATATATATATATATATATATATATATATATATATATATATATATATATATATATATATATATATATATATATATATATACATATATATATATATATATATTCCTGCAAAGTGATGACATCATAGCTGCAAAGTGATGACATCAGAGGGCTGGACCTAAATGTAACATATCCTATTCTTCTTGATGCATTCATTGTTTTATGTAAAGACAGGAGCATTATTGATTTAATTTTGGTTCATCAACTCAGAATTGTTAGTAGTAATTGTATTGAAAACATCCTCTTTTTAGTAATTATAGTAGTAGTGGCAATGGTAATATTAGTTTGGGTAGTATGGTGCTGATTATGATGATGTGGTAGCTATAGTAATAGGAGTGGTTATAGTTGCAGAAGTACTGTTATTATTAGTAATACAGTTGGTTGTAGTAGCAGTAGTTCTCTAGTAGTAGTAGTAAAAGTTATGTAGTGGGAGTAGCAGTGCAATGCAGTAGTATTAATGTTGTTGTTGGCAGCAATAGCAGTAGTGGTAGCAGTGCTGATGGTAGTAGTAGTAGTGGTGGTACGAGTAGTAGGATGAGGAGCACTGTTGTCGTAGTAGTACAAACCCTGTTTCCATATGAGTTGGGAAATTGTGTTAGAGGTCAATATAAACGGAATACAATGATTTGCAAATCATTGTATTCCGTTTATATTGACCTCTAACACAATTTCCCAACTCATATGGAAACGGGGTTTGTAGTAGTAGTAGTAGTAGTGGCGCCAATAGCAGGGGTAATAGTAGTACAAGTGCTGGTAATAGTACAAACGTTTGTAGATGTAGTACCAGTAGTAGTAGTAGTAATAGCGCTGTAGTAGAAGTGGTGGTGGTTATATTACGGTAGTAAAAGTAGTAATAATAGGGTTACGGTATTATTTGTAGTGGCACTGTTACTAGTAGTTACTAGTAGTGGTAGAAGTATTAGCAGTTGTAGTAGTTTGGTGGCAGTATTGGTAATATATATTGTGGCACTAATATATTATGTAGTATACTGTAGGTATGGTAGTAGTGGAAGTGGTACTACTAGTAGATGTACTTGAAATAGTGATGATGGTGGTAATAATTTGAGAAGTAGTAGTGGTGGTGCTAGTAGTAGTAGTAGTAATACTTGTAATAGTGCTGTTGTAGTAGTAGTAGTGGTGTGGTGGCAATAAAAGTAGTTGTACCTGTGTTACTACTACTAGAGTGGGTAAAAGTTGTGATGAGAGTACTATTAGTTGATCTGGTAGTAGTAGTAGTAGTAGTAGTAGTAGTAGTATAGGTGCTGCTGTAGTGGTGGTGAACTACTAGTAGTGGGATTGGTAGTAATAATGGTATTATTATTGTATTATTAGTAGTAGTACTGCAGTAGTAGAAGTTGTATTGGTAGTGGTAGTTGAAGGGGTGATACAAAAGGTTTTAGTAGTAACTACTAGTAATAATCTTGCATTAGTATAGTGGTAGTTTTTGTTTCAAATAATTGCAAGGATTGATGAAAATGTAGGAAATGAGTGCATATATTATATTCATATAATTTGGTCAATTCAGTTTAGGATTGTTTGCTCAATGATGAGTTGAGTTATTGTTCACAGACAAAAGTGCATTACACTAAATTGCATCAGTTTGCATGACTTTAATGTTGTAGGCTATAGTTGAATATGTCATGAATGTAAAAATAAAAACTACAGTAGCTATGGATTGGTGCAATTAAATCTATTAATTATTTACTAAGCTTCCTTTATTAGCCCTAAGGGGTGTAATGCATTATTTATTTATTATTTATGATGTCACACTATCTTTTATATCAGACCTGGGCAAAATGCTGTAAAATTCCATTCTGTTTTTTGTGAGCTGGTCTGTCATAACGTTTTTAGAACTCTATCGGACATTGGGACTTTTGGTGTTAGTGTTCCTGGAAAAAAGGGACCCAAACACATATACTGTACAGCAGGTTTTTACAGCTAAATGTGTACACATAATTTTACATACATACACTTTGGCCCCCCAGACACATTTTCTTTCTCTCAATGTGGCCCCCGAGTCGAAATATTTTCCCAGCTCTGTTTTATACCATGGTCTAGAGAAGGAGTGTCAAACGTACGGCTCGCGGGCCGGATCAGGCCCGTGAACAGGTTTTATGAGTTTTATGAGTTTGCTGAGTATAAAAATGAGCCAAAATGTGTTTGAATGAAAGAAACCGCTGTTCTAAATGTGCCCACTAGATGTCACAATAGCAATTATTTGCAGATGATGCTGCATATGTAAAAAACAAACAAAAAAACACATGGACATCAAGGAAAATGAGCAAACTACATAAATAACATCCTGTAATTTGAGTTTAATATTATTTTTTTTATCTCGATAGAATGAAAATGAACACCAATGAGTTGACTGATGATCATTATCACATAATTTATTCAGAAAGAATAATGTGAATAATATGTTCTATTTTTTAACAAAGAAAACAATCTGAAGTTGTCTTTATTTTTAAGTTATCGTGCCGTGATTTTACCAGTCCGACCCACTTGGGAATACATTTTTCTCCATGCGGCACTGGTCTAGATTGTAAACATTAAAAAAAAAACTACTTGTGTCATTTACCGTAACGTGTCTTGTTTATTACCGACTCGCTCAAGTAGTTATGATGAGGTCACCACAATTGTAGAAACACCGGCAATGAATGAATGAATTAATGAAATAAGTTTATTACGGTCATATAATCAACCATCAACCATTTTGTGTGACCTGTTTAACAGTACAGAGTATACATATTTAACAATCATACACATTTACACACAAAAAGAAAAGAAAAGAAAAATAATGCAGGAAAAAGGAATAGGCTGAAGCCAAAGCTTATATTTGCCTATCTTATACATTCTCTGAAAATTAGATTGCCCGGAACATCAACGTTAAAAAAAAATCAATGGGATGAAAGTAATTGTTACTATATTTTATGATTTTCCATTATTTCACCTTTCAAGGTTTTCTTAAATCTTAACAAAGAAGTACATGTCTTCAGCTTATCACTGAGCTTGTTTCACCATTTAACTCCTAAAACTGAAATATATTTGTGTTGTACATTCGTTCTTACTTTACCTATTTCAAAAATGAATATCCCCCGTGAATTATAGTTTTCTCCTCTCAATTGAAATAACCTAAGAATACAAGCTGGAAGGCTGTTGTTCTTTACTCCAAACACAATTTCCATTGTTTTTAAAAAAAAACACAATATCTGAACATTTTAACACATTAGAACTTATAAATAATGGATTGGTATGTTCATAGTAGCACGTTTTGTGTATTATTCTAATGACACTTTTTTGAAGTTTAATTAATGGGTCTATGTTTGTTCTATAAACATTTCCCCAAACTGCAAGACAATGTGTTAAATATGGAAAAATAAAAGAATGATATAACATATGTAGACTATTCTTATTCAGTCATACTTTATAAAGAATAGCAATGGATTTGGATAGGTTTCCCTTTATATATTCAATATGCGGTTTCCAACATAATTTATGATCAATTATTATTCCCAAGAATTTAGTTTCATATACTCTATCAATTTGCACTACATCATACTTGCCAACCTTGAGACCTCCGATTTCGGGAGGTGGGGGGTGGGGGGTGGAGAGGTGTGTTCGGGGATGGGGCGGGGGCGTGGTTGGGGGCGTGACTAAGAGGGGAGGAGTATATTTACAGCTAGAATTTACTGAGAGTCAAGTATTTCTATATATATATATATATATATATATATATATATATATATATATATATATATATATATATATATATATATATATATATAAGAAATACTTGACTTTCAGTGAATTCTAGCTATATATATATATATTTCTTTTATTATATATATATAGACTATATATATATATATTTTATTATATCTTTATATATATATATATATATATATATATATATATATATATATATATATATATACTGTATATATATAATATATATATATATATATATATATATATATATATATATATATATATATATATATATATATATATAAAAGAAATACTTGACTTTCAGTGAATTCTAGCTATATATATATATATATATATATATATATATATATATATATATATATATATATATATATATATATATATAACCGGTCAATCTTTGCTTCCTGATAGTCCACTACTTCTTCCCGGAGGCTATCCAGGTCCAATCGCAGCTGCGGCTTGGAATTTAAAAGCGTATTTCTTTATCTTACTCGTCGTCGGCGTCGCCACGGCTGTATCTTCCTCGTTCTTCTGCTTCGTCTCCTCGTTGTGTGCGCAGTTGTGCACTGCACTCTCTAAAAGCTGTAGATGTTATTGTCACATATACATGTACAGTAGATGGCAGTATTGTCCTGTTTTAGAGTGTCACAACATTGCTGTTTACGGCAGACGAACTGCTTTACGGTAGACAAAAACATGACTGCTGTTGTTGTGTGCTTTTACGCGCTGGGAGGACGTTAATGAAACTGCCTAACAATAAACCCACATAAGAAACCAAGAACTCGCCCTCGATCATTCTACAGTTATAACGTGATTGGGCAGGCACGCTGTTTATATTGTGGGAAAGCGGACGTGAAAACAGGCTCACTAAGGTCCGCCTGAATTTCGGGAGATTTTCGGGAGAAAATTTGTCCCGGGAGGTTTTCGGGAGAGGCGCTGAATTTCGTGAGTCTCCTGAAAAATCCCGGAGGGTTGGCAAGTATGCACGACATTTAATTGTAATTTTGCTTCACAATTTGTCCTTGCACCACTAAACACCATAAATGTAGTTTTCTTATCATTTAATGATAATAATAATAATAAACCTATTGCAGGAATACTTTGTAAATGCAGCATTTTAGTACTAGGTCTCTCGTGATGAGAGCCCTTGTAAACACCTCTGATGCTTTATGAGCCACTTCTCAGCAAAGGCTTCATCTCCTGATCAAATCTACACTTCACTGCAATATTCCTGCAAACGGCGAGGGAAGGAAATGTCAGCTGATGTGCAGGAAGACCCTGGAGCTCGCCTCGCCATTGGCTGGGCGTTGCTCCATATATGGACACTTCCAAAAGGGGGCTGGTGAAGGATTCTGGGAAAGTGTGTGACAGCAACAAAACATCTCAGATAATCACTGCTGCAGCTGCTATTGCTGCTGCTGATGCTGTTCCTGGTCTGATGGGCGTGGACCAATCACGGGCAGATGCATAATCGTGGGTTTCCTGGAAGTGCTGAGCAATACCACCTCTGGATGTGGAGGGATGCTCTTAGGTCACATTCACTGGTGCAATATTACACATCATTCCTGGCCTATTAGACGGTGTCCATTATACATCATTACAACACAGAGCCATAATTGCTCTCTGGGTAATGAGTTGACATGATCAATTTGCATATATCGGTGTGATTGACTGTGCTATTAGGGAAATTAAGAATTGATATGCATATAGCTGACTCACACTTGGAGAAATATGTATGGTAGTTTAACCAGCAGAGGGCAGCAGAGGATAGCCCAACAGTGCTGAAATATTTTTTTTTTCTGGAACATGATACAACACTAGTAACCTGGGACTATTCATCATTAGCTACTGGCGAAGTGGTGTCAAACTCCATTTAGATCAGTGGGGCCACATGGAGAAAAATCTACTCCCAAGTGGGCCGGACTGATAAAGTTAGGGTACGATAACTTAAGAATAAAGACAACTTCGGATTGTTTTCTTTGTTTAAAAATAGAACAAGCACATTCTGAAAATGTACAAATCATAATGTTGTTGTTGTTTTTTACACTTGCATGTTTCGGTTAATAGTATTCTACCTTTATTGCCGTTATTTATACTTTCTGAATAAATGATGTGATAATGTTCATCAGTCAACTCATTGGTGTTAATTTTCATTCTATCGAATAAAAAAATAATATAAAAATCTAATTACAGGATGTTATTTATGTAGTTTGATAATTTTCCTCGACTGGTGCACTAACATCATGTGGTTTATTTTTTTTTACATATGTAGCATCATCTACATAGATACAAAGAATTGCTATTGCGACATCTAGTGGACACATTTAGAACAGCAGTTTCTTTCATTCAAAAATGTTGCCTCATTTTTATACTGAGCAAACCCTTCCCACGGGCCGGATAAAACCTGCTCGCTTTCCTTTTAGCAACACTCAGTAAAAGTTTTGGAACTGAGGAGACCAATTTTTGAGGCTTTTCAGGTGGAATTCTGTCCCATTCTTGCTTGATGTACAGCTTAAGTTGTTCAACAGTCCAGGGTCTGCGTTGTGGTATTTTAGGCTTCATAATGCGCCACACATTTTCAATAGGAGACAGGTCTGGACTACAGGCAGGCCAGTCTAGTACCTGCACTCTTTAACGATTAAGCCACGCTGTTGTAACACGTGGCTTGCTGAAATAAGCAGGGGCGTCCATGAAAAAGACCTTGCTTGGATGGCAACAAATGTTGCCCCAAAAGCTGTATGTACTATTCAGCATTAATGGTGCTTTCACAGATGTGTAAGTTACCAGAGGTGGGTAGAGTAGCCAGAAATTGTACTCAAGTAAGAGTACTGTTACTTTAGAGATTTATTACTCAAGTAAAAGTAAGGAGTAGTCACCCAAATATTTACTTGAGTAAAAGTAAAAAGTATGTTGTGAAAAAACTACTCAAGTACTGAGTAACTGATGAGTAACATACACACTCATATCATATATATATATATATATATATATATATATATATATATATATATATATATATATATATATATATATATATACATACATACATACATATACATTGATATACACAGTATATAATTTATAAGTATTTATTTTGCTGTTTTTGTTTACATGTTAAAGGTGTTTTAATGAATATACATGCATGTTTAACATATAGATTCCTTTCTTTAATGAAGACTAGAATATAAGTTGGTGTATTACCTGATTCTGATGACTTGCGTTGATTGTAATCAGACAGTAGTGCTGATAACGTCCACGTTTTCAAATGGAGGAGAAGAAAAGTTCCTCCTTTCTGTCTAATACCACATGAAAGTGGTGGGTTTTTGGCATCCTATTTGTCCAGCTTCCATATTCGTTTTTATACACTTTACAAGAAATATATTGGTGTCAAACTCCGTAGCTTGCTAGCTTGTTTACGCTGGCTTTCGGAGACTCTTGTTTTGAAAGCGCAGGCGCGATGGCGCGGCACTTTTATTGTGAAGACAGGAACGTCCTCATGTGCGGTCAGTCTTGAGGCTTTTGACGGTACGGTTGAAATAAAACAAGTATCTTTTTTCCTTCACACTTTTGATTGATTGATTGGAACTTTTATTAGTAGATTGCACAGTACAGTACACATTCCGTACAATTGACCACTAAATGGTAACACCCCAATAAGTTTTTCAACTTGTTTAAGTCAGGTCATGTGACCACATGGCTCTGTTTGATTGGTCCAACGTCACCAGTGACTGCATCTGATTGGTGGAACGAAGTGAAACGTCACCAGTAAGGCAGGCACTTTGAAGGTCTGTCTGACAGACCAAAACAAACAAAGCGTGCATTAACAGATCGATAAAAATTAGTAGCGAGTAGCGAGCTGAATGTAGATAAAAGTAGCGGAGTAAAAGTAGCGTTCCTTCTCTATAAATATACTCAAGTAAAAGTAAAAGTATGTTGCATTAAAACTACTCTTAGAAGTACAATTTATCCCAAAAGTTACTCAAGTAGATGTAACGGAGTAAATGTAGCGCGTTACTACCCACCTCTGTAAGTTACCCATGTCTTGGGCACTAATACACCCCCATACCATCACAGATGCTGGCTTTTGAACTTTGCGCCTATGACAATCCGGATGGTTCTTTTCCTTTTTGTTCCAGAGAACACGACTTCCACAGTTTCCAAAAACAATTTTAAATGTGGATTCGTCAGACCACAGAACACTTTTCCACTTAGCAACAGTCCATCTTAGATTAACTTGGACCCAGCAAAGCCGGCGGCGTTTCTGGGCGTTGTTGATAAATGGCATTTGCTTCGCATAGTAGAGTTTTAACTTGCACTTACAGATGTAGCGACGAACTGTAGTTAGTGACTGTGGTTTTCTGAAGTGTTCCTGAGCCCATGTGGTGATATCCTTTACACACTGATGTCAGTTTTTGATGCAGTACCGCCTGAGGGACCGAAGGTAACAGGCATTCAATGTTGGTTTTCAGCGTTGCTGCTTACGTGCAGTGATTTCTCCAGATTTTCTGAACCTTTTGATGATATTACGAACCGTATATGGTGAAATCCCTCAATTCCTTGCAATAGCTGGTTGAAAAATGTTGTTCTTAAACATCCTTGTTTGTGAATGACTGAGCATTTCATGAAAGCTGCTTTTATACCCAATCATGGCACCCACTTGTTCCCAATTAGCCTGTTCTCCTGTGGGATGTTCCAAATAAGTGTTTGATGAGCATTCTTCAACTTCCTCAGTCTTTTTTGCCACTTGTGCCAGCTTTTTTGAAACATGTTGCAGGCATCAAATTCCAAACGAGCTAATATTTGCAAAAAAAAACAATGTTTTCCAGTTTGAACATTAAGTATCTTGTCTTTGCAGTCTATTCAATTGAATATAGGTTGAAAAGGATTTGCAAATCCTTGTATTCTGTTTTAATTTACGATTTACACAACATGCCAACTTCACTGATTTTGGGGTTTTGTATTTTCTATTCCAAGTATTGAGCATTTCGATAATCAGCATTTTTTTTTCTGCATATAAATTAAAACAGAGACGCTAAATGGATTGCACGCCTTTCACTTAAGAGACGCAATCCACTTTTGAACACGTTTAAGTAGATCAGCTTTGCGTGTGCAATCAAGTTTGCACGTGTTTTAGTAAACACAAACCTTTAGTAGACCAGGCCCTAGGTACCAACAAATAGGGTACAAAAAGTTAGTGTAACAGGTCCAGCATGAGTTTGCTGTTTTACTGCAAAATAGTACTAGTGGTGAGTATTTACCGCCAAATGGAAGCAAGTTAAGCATTATATAAAAATCATAATATTTCACTTAAAAGGCGCTCAGAGTAAAGTGTATAGAAGTACTGTATATAGTAACGTGTTTAAGTATTCAATTCCCTGCAAATGTGTTTCACAATCAGAGGGAGGCGATGGATTAGACATTGGTGTGCAAATTACTGCGAGCAGAGATGATAATAACGCTAAAAACCTGATTAATTGTATTCTTTAGAGAATTGTCCACGTTGTTGTTTGCCTTAATGCAGGAGTGTCAAAGGTAAGGCCCGAACAGGTTTTATCCGGCCCGCGGGATGAGTTTGCTAAGTATAAAAATGCGCCGCAATTTTCTAATGAAAGAAACTGCTGTTCTAAATGTGTCCACTAGATGTCGCAATAGCAATTCTTTGTAAACGATCAAACTACATAAATAACAACCTGTAATTAGATTTTTATATTATTTTTTCATCTTGATAGATTGCAAATTAACACCAATGAGTTGACTGATGAACATTATCACATAATGTATTCAGAAAGTAACGACACATAAAGATAGAATACTTTAAACCGTAAGTGTAAAAAAAAAAAAAAAAAACATTATAATTTGTAGATTTTCAGAATGTGCTTGTTCTATTTTTTTAACAAAGAAAACAATCTGAAGTTGTCTTTATTTTTAAGTTATCGTGCCGTGATTTTACCAGTCCGGCCCACTTGGCAGTACATTTTTCTTCATGTGGCCCCCGATCTAAAATGAGTTTGACACCCCTGCCTTAACCTCTAAAGGCCTTAGTGGCCACATACGTGGACAGCACCTTTTAGCTCTTATTTCTAAAATTGTGTAAACTACTGAATTGGGGTCTTATGCCGACATATGGACACTTATACTGCTATCTGGTGGTGTCAGAAGAGTATGACATACAATGGAATTTGGAAAAAAAAAAAGTGTAAAAATAAAAAATGTGAATGTCACTACACATGAAGTACACGTTTGTGTACTTATGGACTAAGTACATCATATAAAAAGATGATTTTGAGTTTTTATTCTAATTAGGGTCCAATAAGCCCAAATAGCAAAAAGAAATTAAAAAAACATGTAAACAAACAGCTTGGGCCTTAAGAGGTTAATGTGATGCATCGATCAAAACTGTTGTAATGTTGCACACACTGACTTAACGTTGCGAGGCGTCATGCATTCGAATGAAAAACCCGAAAGCAGCCATGTAAGAGCTGCAGGAATGAGGTCAGAGGTGAAGCCGAGACGAGGCAGGATGAATTTATCATGTCACATGCCATCACACGACCGAAAAGCACACAGGCTGCTGATATGCTGTGTGTTCTGCGGCTGCATTCTTCAGACAGGAGGGAGGAATGGGGCAAGAGGTGGGGGCCCGGGGACCTTATGAGGGTCATGTGGTGCGCTGGAATGCAGCGGTGGAACGCGGAGAGGCAGGCGTGCTTTACGGGGACGTCACTGCCTTTGCTGTCTTGCAGCCCATGTTTGACTTGAACTTCGGTCCTCTCAGGAGCTTCACTTGAATGTGACGTGGGTGCTATTATGTAACCGACCATAAAACTATCCAGTGTCTCTTTGATGCCAAACACTGTGGGTGGCCCCAAAGTGTTCACAAGACTGCATATATTTGTGTTTATTACCTAGGTTTTCTACCCATATGCACAAAAGAGTGAACATTTAGCAAAATATGCATTTGATTGTGATGCCCGTGCTATTATTTGCAGACTTAAAACTGATTTGCAAAGCACTGCATGAATTGGCTCCAGAATCCTCTGGCAGAGTTCATCAGCCAAAGAAAAACAGCCGTGAGCGTGTGACTCGAGGCTCTGTCAGAGGTGACTGTTATATTCCTCTGCGCGGGAGCACTTTCTGTAAGTCGGCCTGGTCAGTAATGAGTGCAAATGTGTGGAACTAGGTACCCTTGTGTGGTGTTCGGGTCTGTGGGACCCGTTTTCATTTTTTATTAAAAGAAAAATAATACAATTAATGAATTTTTCAAACAGAGACTCACTGACTTTGGCTCATTTTCTGTGAAGAACATATATCAGAATACATATTTAATGACCACACACCATACACCACCCCTACACATTTCTATTACATATAAGATGTCCGGGTCCACTGGACCTAATAGAAGTGTGAAAATTGATGTTCTGTGTACCACACACACACACACACACATGCACGCATGCACACAGCAGGCCTAGACAGGAGGAGGACAGAGTGTAGGTACACAGAACATCAGAGGGTCAAATGTGCGAGAAAATGAGAGCAGACATTGTTGACAAACAATGTTGCAACCTTGTGTGGGAACCGCAGGTGCAGAAACACAAAAGAAGACTCCCTGCGGGATGCAGAAACTGGCAGAGAAATTTTCCCTGCAACGTTCATATTGTCGTTACTCAGCCAGCGTTTGTGGGTCTGACGGACCCGTTTGCATTTTGTGGCTTTTAATGCCTCACAATCAATCACTTTTATGTGAGATGAGTTTGCTAAGTATAAAAACGAGCCAAAATTTTTGAATGAAAGAAACTGCTGTTCTAAATTTGTGTCCACTAGATGTCGCAATAGCATTTCTTTGTATCTTTGTAGTTTATGGTACATATGTAAAAAAAATAAATCACATGCGAGTTCATCAGTCGAGGAAAATCAGCAAACTACATAAATAACATCCTGTAATTTGATTTTTATATAATTTTTTTATCTAGATAGATTGAAAATTAACACCAAATGAGTTGACTGATGAGCATTATCACATCATTTATTCAGAAAGTATAAAAAAACAAAAAAACATTTTGATTTGTACATTTTCAGAATGTGCTTGTTCTATTTTTTAACAAAGAAAACAATCTAAAGTTGTGTTTATTTTTAAGTTATCGTGCCGTGATTTTACCAGTCCGGCCCACTTGGGAGTACCGTATTTTTCGGACTATAAGTCGCAGTTTTTTCATTGTTTGGCCGGGGGTGCGACTTATACTCAGGAGCGACTTATGTGTGAAATTATTAACACATTACCGTAAAATATCAAATAATATTTTTTAGCTCATTCACGTAAGAGACTAGACGTATAAGATTTCATGGGATTTAGCGATTAGGAGTGACAGATTGTTTGGTAAACGTATCGCATGTTCTATATGTTATAGTTATTTGAATGACTCTTACCATAATATGTTACGTTAAAATACCAGGCACGTTCTCAGTTGGTTATTTATGCGTCATATAACGTACACTTATTCAGCCTGTTGTTCACTATTCTATATTTATTTTAAATTGCCTTTCAAATGTCTAGTCTTGGTGTTGGGTTTTATCAAATAAATTTCCCCAAAAAGTGCGACTTATACTCAAGTGCGACTTATATATGTTTTTTTCCTTCTTTATCATGCATTTTTTGGCAGGTGCGACTTATACTCCAGTGCGACTTATACTCCGAAAAATACGGTATATTTTTTTCTATGTGGCCCCCGATCGAAAATGAGCTTGACACCCCTGCTTTACGTTGATCACCACGGAATGTGGGATCATAGCGTCGATTTTTTTCTTTATGTGTTTTTTGCTCCTTAAAATTAATCTAGCAGTAATTTCCCTTAATATCAATTAGCTTTTGAGTAATCGGTAGATAACTAATTGTACTTGGAACGCCCTTTTATCATCGCTAGACTGGATATGCCGCCCTCTCTTGGTGTGACGTCATCTACAGAAATGTCCTCCACATAGACAGTGTGGATAAAGACTTTGTATTCGTTTTTGTCACCCTACACCATATATGTATACATGTATTTTAACATGTATGTTCTTGTGTTTGGATCCTTCCAGACGCATGAATGAGCTGCTGGTGTGATGGTCCACAACCTCCTTGCAGCAAGCACCGTCAGCGCGCTAAAAATAGTTTCTTTTGTCTATATATTGCGATTCTGTATAGCAGAGAAAGTGTTACGTACAATAGATGTGTGCTTCTAGTGTAACAACATTGCACACAGGTTGGAGAGCATGATAACATGAATGCGGATGATAACAAATTGCTAGTAGAACACGCAAAAAGTGTCATTTAAATAAGGCGGCCTGCGCCTCTTTTCAATTGCTGGGTTGCAACTTTAGGTGGAGGGCAAGAGTCCTACGAGGCGACTGTTTATCTGCATGCATCATGTAACGGTACAGTGGAGAAGGAGATGGCACTGAGACAGGTATGTCGCTTAGCCTTAGGCATGTTTATTAATACAAGAGTATGAAGTGTGCAACTCGCCAAAATATGTGGTGTGCGATTAACTTGAGAGTGTTACCGGCAGGTGTTGAAGCTGCGTGTTGGGAAGAATGCGGAAGTCCAGAGAGGGCAAAGCAGGCTCGGAAGTCTGTGGGCGTGCGAGAGGTCGAGGGCTAGACATGTGGCGTCAATGTCCGTGGGCAGGCGAAAGGTCGAGATCCGGGAAGGCAGCAAGAAGTCCAGGGGAAGTCCGGGGAGACGAGACACACAGCTTGAATCCAGAAGACAGAGAGGAGCTGCGGGATGACGATACAGGACAAGACACAATGAGCACAGAGAAGGGGAAACACAGAGAGCCTAGTGGTTAGAGTTTCCGCCCTGAGATCGGTAGGTTGTGAGTTTAAACCCGGCCGAGTCATACCAAAGACTATAAAAATGGGACCCATTACCTCCCTGCTCGGCACTCAGCATCAAGGGTTGGAATTGGGGGTTAAATCACCAACAATGATTCCTGGGCGCGGCCACCACTGCTGCTCACTGCTCCCCTCACCTCCCAGGGGGTGATCAAGGGTGATGGGTCAAATGCAGGGAATAATTTCGCCACACCAAGTGTGTGTGTGACAATCATTGGTACTTTAACTTTTTAAAAATAAGCTAGAGACGTGTGGGCTTACTGTACAATACAGGTAGCTACGTTCTGGCACTGGAACGCAGGACGCGCTGGTCTAAATAGTGAGCGGCGCAAGGGCGCGGCCGCGGCAGGACAGGAACGCCCCTGGGCGCGTCCGGAGGTGCTCTCAGATGAGCGCATTGCAGACTGAGCGGTGGCGGGTGCTTGAGCCGTAACACATCAGTATACACTTGGTCATATTTGGAAAGGTTAAAAGGCAAGAAAACAAGCTATCATGAAAAAATATTGACATGGAATGGAGTGGATTTAAACACTCTTCAAAAAAAAGATGTTAATAATCTAAAGATTTCAATAATTAATCATGACCGAAGACGACTGTTCAAGTTACTGCTTGACTGCACTTTCTTCGACACTTGTGTGGTGTTCGGGTCTGTGGGACCCGTTTCCAATTTTTATTAAAAGAAAAATGATGCAATTAATACATTTTTCAAACTGAGACTCACTGACTTTGGCTCATTTTCTGTGAAGAACATATATCAGAATACATATTTAATGACCACACACCCCCCCTACACATTTCTATTACATAAAAGATGTCCGGGTCCACTGGACCCGGGGCTAATAGAAGTGTGGAAATTGATTTTCTGTGTACCACACACACCCACCCACACACAGACACACACACACAGCAGCCCTAGACAGGAGAAGGACAGAGTGTAGGCACACAGAACATCAAAAGGGTCAAATGTGCGAGACAATGAGAGCAGACAGTGTTGACAAACAATGTTGCAACCTTGTGTGGGAACCACAGGTGCAGAAACACAAAAGAAGAACCTCTGTGGGATACAGAAACTGGCAGAGGAATTTTCCGTGCAACGTTCATATTGTTGTTACTCAGCCAGCGTTTGTGGGTCTGATAGACCCGTTGCATTTTGTGGCTTTTAATGCCTCACAATCAAACACTTTTATGTTAAAAGACTGAACAGATGTTTATTGGGATAAGGTAAACATCTGTTCAGTATTTTAACATAAAAGTGTTTGATTGTGAGGCATTAAAAGCCACAAAAAGCAACGGGTCCATCAAACCCACAAACGCTGGCTGAGTAACAACAATATGAACATTACACAAGGGTTAAAGCAGAAAAGATTGGAGGCACATCGTGTCTTTAAATCTGTAGGCGTCCACAAATTAAACATTGATCGGTGAAAGACAAAGTTGAACATATTTGATTCATTTAACGAGTGTGTGACGATCTGTCACTTAATTTCTGTTTGCTTCCTTGTCTGATGTTTATTTTCTGTCAGCGCTCTCATTTTTTGTTACATTCCCTGCATGTCTCCCTGAGCGCTGTTTCCCCTCACCTGCTGCTGATTGGCAGCCTGGCCACACCTGGTGCTAATCAGCAGGCTGCTAATTATGCCTGCCTCGCCTGCTCCTCAGCACTTGAGCATTGCTTTTATTGAGAACCGTTTTAAGTGCACAACTGCTTCCTTCTCTGTTTAAAAATACATTAAAATCATCTTACCTGCTCTTCGTTCTCCTGGTTCCTGCATCTTGGGGTCACAAATACCGTAGCCATGCAAGTGTGGTCATCCACGCCGAATACAGCACTTGGCTTAGCTGCACAACAACAATTAAGCTTTTAGTTTCTGCTTTGAAATGTGACAAGGAAATTGGACAAACAATCGTGATATTTCTTACTAGGACTTCACATGATGTTAGTTTATTCCCACAATCAGAGGTCTTTGTAGTTATATTTAGCCATAGCAACCATAACATGACTTAAAAGAACACAAACTAATGTGATCTCTTGACCTCACTTAGTTCTGCTCTCAAACACTACTTATAGAGGTAACAATAAACCCAATTGCATCATAGAAAGTTCCTCAAAGAAATAAAATGTGTAAACAAATCATTGCAGACACGAGCGTGGTCCGACTGTATTCGGCAAGATGAGAGTGACATGTTTGAGAGCCAATTTCACTCACTTTATTCCTCTTATGAACCAATTCTTTCAGGATTCGATAGAAACCCTTTCCCGTCTCTCGATTTGAACGCTTGAAACAGAACAGCAAAGCGGCATTCTCAATCCAAACGTTTCGCTTACGAACGCGTCTTCCATTTGACTTTGACTGCCCTCCATGTGCGTTACGCCGCGACGTAGCAAAGCGGACGTGACGTCATATGCAACCCAACAATCAGTAGATGACGTGCAACATGCCAACTAACAAAACACAGCATTTTATAGTTTGCGCGTGCTGTTTAGTTAAAAGTTAAAAGTTAAAGTTAAAGTACCAATGATTGTCACACACACACTAGGTGTGGCGAAATTATTCTCTGCATTTGACCCATCACCCTTGATCACCCCCTGGGAGGTGAGGGGAGCAGTGGGCAGCAGCGGTGGCTGCGCCCGGGAATCATTTTGGTGATTTAACCCCCAATTCCAACCCTTGATGCTGAGTGCCAAGCAGGGAGGTAATGGGTCCCATTTTTATAGTCTTTGGTATGACTCGGCCGGGATTTGAACTCCCAACCTACCGATCTGAGGACGGACACTCTAACCACTAGGCCACTGAGTAGGTATATTAGCATATATATATTAGCACGAGGTATTCGGATCTTAGCAGACTCAAATAATACTACGCAATATGAAATTGTCTCCAGTCTTCTGTAGGTAATATAATATAATATATCAGTATATATCATATACTGTAGATATGTTATGTAAATATTACATACATGTTATATTTTATATTGCTACTACGGTACATTTTAAGTCTACACTGCAAAAACTGAAATCTAAGTAAGATTAAATATCTCAAATAAGGGTGATATTTGCTTAGTTTCTGTCTGATAAGATCATTCTTATCATGAGGCAGATTTTATGTTAGAGTGTTTTACTTGTTTTAAGTGTTTTGGTCCTAAATGATCTCAGTAAGATATTACAGCTTGTTGCTAAGATTTGATGACCTATATTGAGTAAAACATTCTTGAAACTAGAATATCAACTGTTGCAAAGCTGTGTCATCAACACTCACAAGTATAAAACTGCTTTTTCAAAGTAATAATTTCTTATTTCAAGCATGAACAAGAAAAAACATGACTTTGACACATTTGTGTCTCATAATTAAAACAGATGACAGCCAAATTGGACTTTGCGGTTTTATTTTCAATGAAACAAGAGAAAATACGTACTCATATAGTAGTACAGTCGGGCAGTTAATTTTTAAACATTTAACATGTGACATTTCAAACTATTTTGAACAGAAATAGTTCATGCACATTCAGGTAAATTATTCAAAATTACAATAAAAAAAATTTGGCTGCGGGCCAGGCTGTATATATATATATATATATATATATATATATATATATATATATATATATATATATATGTGCATGAACTATTTCATGGTGCGATGATGTCATGTTGTCGATGGGAAAATGCATTTTTAGACAATATGATTTGCCTGAGCGGCTAGTACACTCCGAAAGTAACAAGCGGTTGCCTTGTTGCCTTTCCATAAGAAAAATAAATTAGTTTTTAGTGTAAGTTTGCTGGTTTCAAGAAATGTAATGCCGGGCGCATATCATTATGTCAAGATAATGGCACTAGCATTTACTTAATTTAAGAATATTTTTCAACATATTGAGAAAAAAGGTCTCATTTTTTTTTTATATCAAGAAAAGTGCACTTGTTTTTTGTGAGAATATACTTATTTCAAAGGTATTTTTGGGTTCATTGAGGTTAGCTAATTTTACTTGTTTTGGAAAGTCTTGACAAGCCAAACTTCCTTTTTCTATTGGCAGATAATGTTCCTTAGTTCAAGTAAAATACCCCTCATTTTTGCATTTTTTTTTCTTGTTTTTGAACACTGACTTTTTGCAGTGTGTTTTATACCTGCACTGTCCTTTCCATCCTTACACTTTACATCCTTTGTAACTGAGCTACTGTGTGGATAATTAAAGTTTGTCTAAGTCTGAGTCTAAGTAGGTGACATCAGTCGGCTGATGCAGGCCCGTCCACATGTTGCAGTTAAAAGTGAGCGATCCAAAATGTGCTGAAACTCACCAGAAAAAAAGCCTAAAATCACCACAGTGCATATTTTGGGGGTGATTTTACCAGTAGACATCATTTTTAGGACCACGGCCATGAAATAAGTGCAGTGACGTCGGCATTAAAGAGGACTTTGAAGGGGGCTGAGGCTGACAAGCATGTTTAGAAAATGTGGGCAACATTGGTTGAAAAACTATAAATCATTGATCATTTGTCTAATGCAGTGGATCTCAAAAATGTTTCACCAAGTACCACCAAGTATTCGTTAACAAAAGTATTCATTGAAAACAAGCCAGTGGTGTTATTTAACAAGTACATTCAATATTTTGGCCACTGTAACATTACGCACAGTTTGAACAATAACACTGTGTTTGAATGTACAAAACCCAAAACCAGTGAAGTTGGCACGTTGTGTAAATCATAAATAAAAACAGAATAAAATTACTTGCAAATCATTTTCAACTTATATTCACTTGAATAGACTGCAAAGACAAGATATTTAATGTTCGAACTGAGAAACATATTTTTTTTTGCAAATAATCATTGACTTAGAATTTAATGGGAGAAACACATGGCAAAAAAGTTGGCACAGGGACATTTTTACCACTGTGTTACATGGCCTTTCTTTTATACAACACTCAGTAAACTGAGGAGACCAATTTTTGAAGTGGAATTATTTCCGATTCTTGCTTGATGTACAGCTTAACAGTCCGGGGGTCTCCGTTGTGGTATTTTAGGCTTCATATTGCGCCACACATTTACAATGGGAGACAGGTCTGGACTACAGGAAGGCCAGTCTAGTCCCCACACTATTTTACTATGAAGCCACGCTGTTGTAACACATGGCTTGGCATTGTCTTGCTGAAATAAGCAGGGGCGTCCATGATAACGTTGCTTGTATGGCAACATATGTTGCTCCAAAACCTGTATGTACCTTTCAATATTATTGGTGCCTTCACAGATGTGTAAGTTACCCATGCCTTGGGCACTAATACACCCCCATACCATCACAGATGCTGGCTTTTGAACTTTGCGCCTATAACAACCGAGATGTTTTTTTCCTCTTAGTTCTGGAGGACACGATGCCCACAGTTTCCAAAAACAACTTGAAATGTTGACTGGTCCGACCACAGAACACTTTTACACTTTGCATCAGTCCATCTTAGATGAGCTCGGGCCCAGCAAAGCCGGCGGCGTTTCTGGGTGTTGTGGATTAATGGCTTTCGCTTTGCATGGTAGTGTTTTAACTTTCAATTACAGATGTAGCGACAAACTGTAGTTACTGACAGTGGTTTCCTGAAGTGTTCCTGAGCCCATGTGGTGATATCCTTTACACACTGATGTCGCTTTTTGATGCCGTACCGCCTGAGGGATCGAAGGTCCATATTATCGTCGCTTACGTGCAGTGATTTTCCAGATTCTCTGAACCTTTTGATGATATTACGGACCGTAGATGGTGAAATCCCTTAATCCCTTCCAATAGCTCGTTGAGAAATGTTTCTCTTAAACTGTTCGACAATTTGCTCACGCATTTGTTCACAAAATGGTGACCCTCGCCCCATACTTGTGTCATGTCTGTTGATCATGTTTTTGTTTGGCTATGTTCTGTTCGGTTTTTGGACTCTTTTTAGTTCCTGTTTTCACTCCATTGTTTTTGTCACCTTAGCAACCCATTAGTTTTCACCTGATGTTTTTGGACTCACGCACCTGTTGTCAATCATGTCACTAGTATTTAAGCCTGTCATTTTCTGTTGGTCGTCCTGGCGACATTACCTTCTGTTACCTCTGATACCCATGCTACCCTTGTTACCATAGTTCATGCTGATCGTTTCATGTCACAGTAAGTGTTTTTGTTTCTTGCCCATAGTCTGCCTAAGTGCTAGTTTTTGTTTCATTAGTCAAGTTGTGTCTCCGCGCTTTTTGTTTGTTCTTTTCATAGTAATAATTCAAACATGTATTTACCTTCAAGCCATGTCCAGTCAAGTCCTTTTGCATTCCGGGAAAGAAACCCATTTAGGAAACTGCACCATAGTCCATGTCGTGACAACGTGTTTGTGAATGACTGAGCATTTCATGGAAGCTGCTTTTATACCCAATCATGGCACCCACCTGTTCCCAATTAGCCTGTTCACCCGTGGGATGTTCCGAATAAGTGTTTGATGAGCATTCCTTAACTTTCTCAGTCTTTTTTGCCACTTGTGCCAGCTTTTTTGAAACATGTTGCAGGCATCAAATTCCAAATGCGCTAATATTTGCAAAAAATAACAATGTTTTCCAGTTCGAACGTTAAGTATCTTGTCTTTGCAGTCTATTCAATTGAATATAGGTTGAAAATGATTTGCAAATCTTTGTATTTTTGTTTTTATTTGATATTTACAAAACGTGGCAACTTCACTGGTTTTGGGGTTCGTAGGAAAATATAACACTGTACTTTAATCACGTGCTTCTTTGTCGTGCTACTAGTTAGAGCTTGGTGCATGTACCACAGTTTGAGATTCACTGGTCTAATAACTAACTTTGAGGATTTATGTATTACATGCATGGAGGGATGTCCTGCAAAGCATTTTTTGTCTGGTTGTTCCTCTCCTCTACTTATACACCCACAGGTAATGTTAGTTGGTAAGCATGTTTTCCCTTTTTCATGTAACACAGAGAGATAAGTAAAGCACAGCAAGACATTTTTTTAGGCGAATTGGCACATTTGGGAACAACGCTCCGAGATAACATTGTGAAATTGTGCCGGGAACAGCAGGCCCCGGGGTCAAAAAGGTCCTTTCTGGAACATGGAGCACACATAAGAGATGAGGTTGGGATATCATACATTCGACTTGCTTCGACTTAGATACAAGTGGGACAGAGTTGAATACGGTTAAACAACCTGTTGACACAAAGAGGAATGTTGTCCAATGCTTCATGATATTGAATAACAGCTCGCATTGAGCAGGTGTTTTAGTAAGAGACACTATCATAAATTACCACAATTACCCGTAGTTGCTGGTTATTTACACTGGAGTCAATCATTTGAAAAAATATCATAATATCCCTAGAGCCTGTTAATGAGCATCAAAAGTTTGCTCATCTTTTAAGATGTTCAGGTTTTCATGATGTCATGAAGGATAAACATCCTTCTTCATGGACATGATAACGCCTCTGACCTACCCTCTAGCTAGTTGAGCCTACCCAACAGGCTTCGCTACACATCCTAAAAATGAAGCCAGTTTTTGTGGGTTGTTTGTTTTTTTCTTCAGCTAACTGTTATGATTCGTTGTCCGGATCATAGTTTTTATTTTGGGTTTAGACCACGCCGTGACCTAGTAGTTATCATGTAAGCCAGACAGTCAGGTCGGGATTGGGTTGAAATCTCAGTTTGGACATCTCTGTGTGGAGTTTGCATGTGTGTGGGTTTTCTCCGCGTACTCCGGCTTCCTCTCACATTCCAAAAATATGCTGTGGAGGGGGGCGTGGCCTGCAGACCTGCAGCGAAGCGGGGTGTGCCAGGACCGGCTTCGAGGTCAGCGACAGGTAGATGACCCAGCTGTGAGTGTTTGTCTGATCACCTGTCGCTCTGTTAAAGGCAGCAGTCGGGAAGGAGAGGAGAGAGTTGTTGATGGCTGTTGGTGAAGCACGAGAGAGAAACCATTTGTGTTATTGGGATAAGGTAAACATCTGTTCAGTATTTTAACATAAAAGTGTTTGATTGTGAGGCATTGAAAGCCACAAAATGCAAAGGGTCCGTCAGACCCACAAACGCTGGCTGAGTAACAACAATATGAACATTACACAAGGGTTAGAATAGTGTCATCCTATCACTAAGTCAAACAGCAACCAGGATTGTATCAAACCATTAGAAAATGTTATATTAGGTGCACGTAAGTAGACTCACAAGCGCCAATGCCATAAGCAATTTATTGTTTGTCATTTGCTGCGTCTTTATACCAGTGGTTTCAAACCCACGCTGACTGTCGCCTGGGGAAATACCACTTTTAATGTGCGTTACACGCCCTCCCACTCGTCAATTTGTTTGCACTTTGCTTTTGCCGTTAAGGACATCAACAACATCCCGTCAGTCTGCAAATTCGGGCTAAAACAAACATTTAAAAGGCTAAACTCAAATGTGATGCGGTGTTGCAAATGCATCCCACGGTTCTAACTTCTTATCATTCCGCAGGCTTGCTTTACTAAAAGGTGTGCATGTACTAGCGTGTCTCAAATGAGCAAAATAATGAGCACAATCCATTTAGCGCGTATACAGACTATATGCTGATTATTAGAATATATGCTGATTATTAGAATGCTCCTGTTCGCCCATGCGCGAAACCAGTTTGCAGAGGGCGAGCCTGATGTTGTCCACCTTTGCGGGGTCCATAATAATGGCCAGTCTTTTCTGTTAGGTTGTGGTAAATGTGTGAACCCCAGATGCAGAGATGGAAGGCAGAGAGCGGATTTACAAGGTCTTTAATGCCATAGAGCAGTGTTTTTCAACCACTGTGTGCCATGAGATACAGTTTGGTGTGCCTTAAGAGATTATCTAATTTCATCTCTTTGGGTTAAAAATATTTTTTGCAAACCAGTAATTATAGTCTGCAAATTATGTGTTGTTGTTGAGTGTAGCGGCAGAGTAATCATGTAATACTCTTCCATATCAGTAGGTGGCAGCTGGTAGCTAATTGCTTTGATTGATTAATTGAAACTTTTAATAGTAGATTGCACAGTGAAATACATATTCCGTACAATTGACCACTAAATGTTAACACCCGAATAATTTTTTCAACTTGTTTAAGTCGGGGTCCACTTAAATTGATTCATGATACAGATATATACTATCATCATAATACAGTCATCACACAAGATAATCATCAGAGTATATACATTGAATTATTTACATTATTTACAATCCGGGGTGTGGGTTATGGGGGGGGTTAAGTTTGGTTGATATCAACACTTCAGTCATCAACCTTTGCATCATCAGATAAATGGACATTGGAACATTGTAGGACTGACTTGGTAGGATATGTACAGCAAGTAGTGGACATAGAGAGAGAGATCAGAAAGCATAAGAATAAGTATCTACATTTGATTATTTACATTTGATTATTTACAATCCGGGGAGGTAGGATGTGGAAGGGAGGGTGTTAGTTTAGGGTTGAAGTTGCCTGGAGGTGTTCTTTTAGTGCGGTTTTGAAGGAGGATAGAGATGCCCTTTCTTTTACACCTGTTGGGAGTGCATTCCATATTGATGTGGCTTAAGTCGGAAACAGCGGGAGGCAGTGTGCAGGTAAAAAGGTGCTTAATCCAAAAATAAACAAAAGGTGAGTGCCCCTAAGAAAAGGCATTGAAGCTTAGGGAAGGCTATGCAGAACGAGACTAAAACTGAACTGGCTAAAAAGTCAACAAAAACAGAATGCTGGACGATAGCAAAGACTTACTGCGGAGCAGAGACGGCGTCCACAAAGTACATCCGAACATGACATGACAATCAACAATGTCCCCACAAAGAAGGATAAAAACAACTGAAATATTCTTGATTGCTAAAACAAAGTAGATGCAGGTAATATCGCTCAAAGGAAGACATGAAACTGCTACTGGAAAATACCCCCAAAATAGAAGCGCAAGAAAAGAACTAAAACACTAGAGCTATATTGCTGCATGGTTGGTTATGGTTTAAAGTCATATCCAACAATTGCGACAACAACTTTTTACTGTCAACCGAGTTTTGTTTTTTAAAGATTTCTGCTGGTTGTGTGCAGAAATCTTTAATCAGTTAATCTTTTTCAACTCCAAAAATGTGCCTTGGCTCAAAAAGGTTGAAAAACACTGCCATAGAGCAACAAAAGAATACAAAAGCGTTTTAGCAGTTAACTAAAAGGAGATGGGACCGAAAAACAAGTATAATTAAAGCTGCAAGCAGCGTTGTTCGGGCCCGCGTATTTGGCAGGTGCTAGTCCTAAGTGTCCCAATACTTTTGTCTACTTTTAGTCTGAAGTGTCCCAAGACTTTTGTCTAGTGTACCTACCTTGTCTGCATTGTGTGGGCACGTTGGTGCTTCCTGCTTTTAAGCAGCCATCTTAAAAAAACAGCACCGCAGGAGCATCAGTGCAGCGGGTCTTTGAAGGGTCATAAAATCAAAACCGGAGCAGGTATCACAACTCTTTCACCAACTTTTAATCAGAAGGGTTCAATCTCTCTCCTGTGTTAGTTTGAAGCCGAAACAACAAACGCGCTCAGAGGAGATAATGTTTGAAGAAAGGTGACGGGTTTTTACAAAAATGTTGTGTTGAAGGGGGAATAGCAAACTTCCTGTATATTTTAGCTGGGGGTTGTCAATTTATGAAATGTAGGTCTAAGTGAGACCTACGGAGAGGTTTTCGTTTCATGTCTCTCCGACCTTCCCAGTGGGAGTTACAGGCAGTTTTGTCAGATTATTCATCCGAGGAGCAGTTTTTTGTGCGTTTTATTAAAAAATTGCTGTAGAGCACAATTTTTAGATTTGGGGTTAGGTTTTTTCATTAGATCACAGTTTTAGCCAGTCCTGATGTGTGTGTTCAGTTTGGTGAGTTTTGAAGCATGTTAAGGGGGTCAAATTGCAGCTCAAAGAGGCAAAAGTGACTGTTTTTAGTACTTTTTTGTCTTGAAGGGGGAATTGCCAACTTCCTGTTGATTTTAGCCCGAGGATATACAATTATGAGAACTAGGTCTAAGTCAGACCTACATAGAGGTTTTTGTTTCATGTCTCTCAGACCTTCCTAGTGGGAGTTACAGGCAGGCTAGTTTTTTTTTTCCCTAGGGGGCGCTAGAGCGCAATTTTGAGTTTTGGGGTTGGGTTTTTTTTTGAAAAGGTAATTTTCGCAGGTCCTGATGTGTGGGTCAAATATGGTGAGTTTTGAAGCATATTAAGTGGGTCAAATTACAGTTTGTTGTGGCGGCGGAAGAATAAAGAATAATAAAACGAACGAATAACAATAGGTCCTTATGTCCCATTGCATAAGGACTCCCTGTGGGAGTCCTTTTGCAATGGGCCATTGCGGGCCCTAATAAAAACTAAGAGATATCAAAAAAGTCAGTAAGTCCGGCTGGAAGCGAGGCGAAGCAGCACCAATGCAGGGGAAACGCTGGGATGAAGTGAAGTCAGTCATACAGGAACCGGTGGAGCTGATGTGGGAAACAGCAACAGGAAGGTAGCGTAGTCTGGACGACTGCACTGACGACACTCCCAGCTGCAACCTCTCAGCTTAAGGCCCCTTCTACACCTAACTTTATCCTTGTCCACACACACACAATGGTCGTTTAAGACCCTCTCACCCCCTCCTTCCGCTGGCGCAACGCGACCTAGTACGCATGCGCGGAAAATGCGCACGTCATAGTCACCTCCAGTGTTGCTTTGTGTGCAAGTTATTAAATTTAATTGAACAATATCCAGTGTTGTGGTATTTCAATTACCTGGAATCCAGTGTGCTGTGGGGCCCTATTGTAGTGAATCAAATCAGTCGAGGTACATCAGTCAATCTAGGAATCTAGATATCTGGTCAGGACAGTCCTCACCATACTTGCCAACCTTGAGACCTCCGAATTCGGGAGATGGTGGGGGGTGGGGTGAGGTTGAGGTGGGCGGGGTTTGGTGGTAGCGGGAGTGTATATTGTAGCGTATTGTAGAGTTAGTGCTGCAAGGGATTCTGGGCATTTGTTCTGTTGTGTTTATGTTGTGTCACGGTGCGGATGTTCTCCCGAAATGTGTTTGTCATTCTTGTTTGGTGTGGGTTCACAGTGTGGCGCATATTTGTAACAGTGTTAAAGTTGTTCATACGGCCACCCTCAGTGTGACCTGTATGGCTGTTGATCAAGTATGCCTTGCATTCAGTTGTGTGTGTGAAAAGCCGTAGATATTATGTGACTGGGCCGGCATGCAAAGGCAGTGCCTTTAAGGTTTATTGGCGCTCTGTACTTCTCCCTACGTCCGTTTTAAAAAGTCATACATTTTACTTTTTGAAACCGATACCGATAATTTGGAAACCGATACCGATAATTTCCGATATTACATATATATATATATATATATATATATATATATATATATATATATTAGAGATGCGCGGTTTGCGGACACAACCGCGGAGTCCGCGGATTATCCGCGGATCGGGCGGATGAAATTAAAAAAAATAAGATTTTATCCGCGCGCGGGTCGGGTCGGGTGGATTAATTAGATTTTATTTTTTTTTTTTATTTTTTTTTTTTATTTTTTTTTTTTTGCGGGTGGCAGTTAAACCAATTCGGAAATATATATACATAGTTAAATGTTGTTACCCACATACGAAAAACGAGCAGGCACCTGCTGCATATGCCACAACAGAAGAAAAAAAAAGAAAAGAGATGGACACTTTTACGAGCGGAGAAGGGACGCCTCGCCGGGGTCCGGGACCGAGGCCCCTTCCCCCGAGAGGGCCCCACCGGGAGCCGTAGCTGAGGCGATCCGCGAGAAGGGCCCGACGCACGTCCAGGGTCACTACCGCGCCCACCGCACCGACACCCCGCCTCGTCCGCCTTCACGCGCAGCAGGTAAGCAGCTTACATGCCCGCCACCCCCGTGGCCGGGGGCTCGTAACAGGGGTCACTCCGCGCGCTCCGCCCGCGCAGCTTACCTGCCCGCCACCCCTGTTGCCGGGGGCGCGTAACAGGGGTCACTCCGCGCGCAGTGCGCTCACGAAAGGGGTGGGGCTCACCCTGGTTGATATAGAGAGCAGGACGGTGGCCATGGAAGTCGGAACCCGCTAAGGAGTGTGTAACAACCCACCTGCCGAATCAACTAGCCCTGAAAATGGATGGCGCTGGAGCGTCGGGCCCATATACCCGGCCGTCGCCGGCAGCGAGACGCGCTTGGAGGTGCGCTCAGCGCGGCTCCCATATGATTGCGCACTGGTGTGCGTCTGGGTCGTGACAGCGTGGCACGCGAAAGTCTGTGCTGCATTGGATCAGTCTCCTTTCTTTAACAGGCAAAAGCTTTATAACCTCAGTGAAGCTTGCGCACCAAACACGAAGCAAGGCCATGGTGCAGGAGAACAAAGGACTTCTTTCATTTAAGGTTTGTGATAAACCATCAAACTCATTCGTTAAAAGGACTCTATAGTAATATAAAGCGAATTTTTCTGGACATTATCATGCAAGAAAAGTTTATTTTTGGGACCGCGATCACCGTGTAATGATTTTTAAAGGTTGCATTACATTATTAACTGTCCCATGTGATCAGCCAGTGCGATTGGAAGTCCATGCTCAATTATTGCCTCCGTAAATAAAACTTCGGCATTTATCACATCCAAAGAATCTGTTTGGGCGACGAAAAACGTTGAAAGTTTTCCACTTGTATCGCTAGCAACGGCATTAGACTTGTGTTTTTTTGTCCCAACGTGGTCTTTTACATCGCTAATTCCTCCGTGTCCGATCGAAAAATCTTGTCTGCACAAGGTGCAATTCGTGTAGTTTTCACCCTTTTTTTTTTTTTTAATTAATGAAAAACCCGGAATAGGTTGATGAAAACCGTACGAATTACGGGAAAACCGGAGTAGTCGGCAGGCTCACTAATGCCTTGCATCATCTATATTAGATCGGGCGGATGGCGGGCGGGTGCAGTTCTGATCAAACGTTACATCGGGTGGATGGCGGATGGTTGACGACTTTCTGACGCGGTTGCGGATGAAATAAATTGCCTATCCGCGCATCTCTAATATATATGTATATATATATATATATATATATATATATATATATATATATATATATATATATATATATATATACCGTATTTTTCGGACTATAAGTCGCAGTTTGTTTCATAGTTTGGCCGGGCTCCAGTGCGACTTATATATGTTTTTTTCTTTTTTTATTATGCATTTTCGGCAGGTGCGACTTATACTCCGGTGCGACTTATACTCCGAAAAATACGGTATATATATATATATATATATATATATAAATATATATATATATATATATATATATATATATATATATATATATATATATATATATATATATATATATATATAGTTGTTGTCTTGTACCCACAATTTCCCCCTCTGTCTTTGTTTTTTTTCATTCTGACAATAAAATGTGATTTGTGTCAAAATACTGGGGTCTTTTTAAAGTCAAATTGAATTATACATTCAAGTATTTTACAGCGATTAATTGCTGATATGCTTTATTATGATACATTATTATCGCACAAAGTCCCCAGAAAGAAAGAGTAAAATGTTCCATCATTGGGTGACTTTTATATTTACAAACTGAAGAACATTTTGTGAATTCTTGCAACCTTCGGAGTATATCAGCTTTACAGGCGCCACTGCCTGAATTGTCTGGTGTAAAACTAAGATTACAGGTTGCTCTTGTGTCAATGCACTGCATACGAACGCATTCCCACCGTCGTTTCTGTTTGATATTTCCCCCACAAAGTGTCCCCTGTGCCTTCCATGAGGACAAAACCTGAGCATTGTGACGCATTGTTTAAACCCTGCGGCGATGCTCTCACCTCCTCCTCCTCCTCACAGGAAGTGGGTGGTGTTTACTGACAAAGAGTTAGTGGTACAGTATTTCCCAGGCGCACTTTAACCTGTTTATTAAAAAACAACAACATAGTGTACAGCAACATGACATATGCAAACATGCACAGTGTTGTAGTGCATTGCCAGGCTGGTGTGTGTTATTGCTCACAGATGGTCCAGTTACTGTATGTGCACATGGTGCAGGGAGTATTTAGGTGGGGGGGGGGGGGGCAGGCAGGGGAGCAGGTAAATAAAGAGAACAAAGCCAATAGTGCAGGACATTCTGACCCAGGCTGGGTGAAGAGAATGGAACAAACACTGAAGGAGTATGTGAGTGCGAGTGTGTGAGTGTGTGAGAGTGTGTGATTGCCTTTTGGCCCACATGTCACTGTGCCTGTGCCAGTACTGTCAAAAGTTCACCAGGACACGGGGGGTTGACTTGCAGTATTGCTAGTGTGCACATACAGTACAAAGCGGTACACTTAAAAGAGGGACTTGGAGATCAATAACTATTAGAAGAGCTCTTTGGACTCGTGCTGCTCTTCTCTCTAATGTGATTTATTTCAGTATGGTTCTCACAGACATTTCTTTTCGGCGGGTCACTAAAAGTGTTACCAGCAGCAAAGCAACCCAAGCTACACTATATTGCCAAAAGTGTTTGGCCACCCATCCAAATGATCAGAATCAGGTGTCCTAATCACTTGGCCAGGCCACAGGTGTATAAAATCAAGCACTTAGGCATGGAGACTGTTTCTGCAAACATTTGTGAAAGAAAGGGCGGCTCTCAGGAGCTCAGTGATTTCCAGCGTGGAACTGTCATAGGATGCCACCTGTGCAACAAATCCGGTCGTGAAATTTCCTCCCTACTAAATATTCCAAAGTCAACTGTCGGCTTTATTATAAGAAGTTGGAAGAGTTTGGTTACAGTAGCAACTCAGCCAAGAAGTTGTAGGCCACGTAAACTGAGAGGGTTCAGCGTCTGGTGTGGATGAACTTGACTGGCCTGCACGGAGTCCTGACCTGAACCCGATAGAACACCTTTGGGATGAATTACAACGGAGACTGAGAGCCAGGCCTTCTCGACCAACATCAGTGTGTGACCTCACCAATGCCCTTTTGGAAGAATGGTCGAAAATTCCTATAAACACACTCCGCAACCTTCTGGACAGCCTTCCCAGAAGAGTTGAAACTATAATAGCTATCAAAAGGTGGACCAACATCATATTGAACCCTATGGGTTAGGAATGGGATGGCAATTCAAGTTCATATGTGAGTCAAGGCAGGTGGCCAAATACTCTTGGCAATATAGTGTATATTTGTTGCATAGAGTATCCATAAGAAACATACTGGAACAACAGTACAGTGCATGATTTCCCATAGTTATTGCATAAGACTGCTACCATGTTGCACTGCCTTAAATGAACAACAGTAGACGCCAGTGATGTAAAATTCCCAAGTAAATTCAAGAAAAAGATACGTCGAAAGTTACACAAAGAATAAGCAGCATCAGCGTAAACATTAACTTTTGTATCGTGTGTGTTGTTGAGGACATTACACAGTGATTACCGTATTTTCCGGAATATAAGGCGCGCTTAAAATATTTTTTTTTTTTCTCAAAAGTTGACAGTGCGCCTTATAACCCATGCTAATGTACGGAATACTTTTAGTTTTGCATACCGGCGACCTTGAAGCAATTTTATTTGGTACATGGTGTAATGATAAGTGTGACCAGCAGATGGCAGTCAAACATAAGAGATACATGTAGACTGCACTATGATGGCAATATGACTCAAGTTAACAACACCAACATTTTATATGTTCCATTGAAAATACAGATTATTACACAAGCCGCTCAAAAATGTATCAAAATGTTTTAGTAAGACTTTGGTAGGCTATGAAGCCGCACCGCCTGATGGATTGTCTGCACATTAAACATACAAGTATTATTATGGTGTGTGTATAAGGTAAAACATGTTATCTGGCGTTTTGCTTTTGCAATATTATGCAAATACAACTTTTCTTACCTTCTGGTACCTGCTGATCTGTATTTGGGATCTGCATGAATCCTGAAAAATTGCGCGCTTCATCTTCTTGTTATGGGACATCCATCCTCCGCTGTTGCCATTTCTAATATAGTGTAAAGTTCTTACTTATATCTGTCAGTAAACTCGCCATGAAAGCGTTAAAACATTCCGGTGTAGTGAGCTTTTTCACGGAACACATTTCCGGCGTGGTTGTTTCTGGACGGGGAGATGTTGCTCCGTTATTGATTTAAGTAAAGTCTGAATGTAATTAAAACAGTTAGCTCCATCTTTTGACACTTCTTCCACCCCCGTCTTTGCACGCTACACCGCTACAGCAAAGATGATGGGGTGAAGACGCCGCCGAAGGTGAGTCACGTAAATAAGACAGCCCACAAAACACCGCATCCGGGAGAGACTGTCAGAAAGTGGCTTGAAGATGATCTGTAAAACATAATCTATGCAACATTTTGACAAAAGAACTACCATTACATGTTATGTAGACCAATGTTTTCAATTTAGAAAAATTAATAATAATAATATGACTCCATTAATGCACCTTAGGTGCGCCTTATATAAGAAAAAATATCAAAAATAGACCATTCATCGGCAGTGCGCCTTATAATCCGGTGCGTCCTATGGTCCGTAAAATACGGCAACTGCCTTCTTCGCTTGAAAATTAAGAAAAACATCAGAAACAAACAATTCTCGCCCGCATTTTCATTTTGTCATCTTTCTCTAAAGCTTCTGTATTATTGCAATTGCGTTTTCATATCTAAAGCGATTAACTTGTTTTTACACTTTTAAGACTCAATTAGCTGAATGAGCAACTCTAATCACTTTTGCATTTACGCCCTTGTCATTAATTTTTAAGTTAAGCTCATTTTTGTTTTGTTTTTACCCCTAAATGTTGTGCTCTACTTTACACACAAAACATTAGGCACGTATTAAAAAATCTAATCAAATAAAATGTATAAAGCGCTTTTCCTAGGTAAAACAAATGCAACACAAAGTGCTTTTTTATATACTTGAAAATAATGCCCAGACGCACACACACAGACACACAATTATCACATGGATGAGTACAGAGGGGCCAGGTGAGGAAACACAATCACATGGGCTGTTTGCACCGGGAGATAACTCTAATCACCTTTATTATGTTTCACAAGTTGATGTTAAAATATACAAATGGATATTAAATTACAAATATATATTTATAGTAAAAAATTTAAATTAAAAAAGCATCTCAAATGCCAGTTAAAATGTCCCTCCAACTATTGAGTTATAGTCATAAAAGTGATAAAAAGTGAGACGTATCCAAGTTTTCTCGTCAACAACACTGACTAACTTGATGTTTTTAAGTCTCAATTAACTTATTTTTAAACTTGTAAGGCTCCTTCTAATGTTAATACAGCAGTCACAAATATAAAGCGTTTAAGATAGCAGCAGTTTGATCCTGTAAAAGATCATTTGAATGACACAATGCAGTGCAAACCACTATAACAAAACCATCGTTCAATCGATACCTCTCATATAGCACAAGCGATGTTATCTTTTTCATACGGCTTTTCTATGGGATCTCATTAGCTTATGCAAGCAGAGGTGCACAGTTACTTCTGTGGAAAAGGCTGCAAAACACACATGACTTTCTATTATAATTGATTTACAGAGAAGGGAGGGAGCTGACACTCAAATTAACCCTGTGCCAGAACAGGATGTCTTGTTTGAAGTACTGTACTATATTGTACATTTCTGCAAATATGTTACACGTGTTTGCAAGAAAGCGTCAATGAAAGTCAGATTTGTGATTTGGGACAACGTTGAAATGTGGGATGATGACTGTGGCAAATTTTTTTTGTCCTATTTGGAGTTTATCCCACTGTTGCTTCATATACTGTTAGTGCAAGGAGTCTGCAGAAACCCCCTCTCAACTCCCCGCCCTCCCTACTATTGTAAAGCCACACGCTGTACTGTCAATAAGAGGTGAAAGGTCAAGCAGTAGCCGGCCGTGGAGTCAGAAGGTCAGCGGCCCAGGGTTTGTGTTGTAAGTATGCCATCCCCTGGGTTGTGTAAAGAAGGGGGCTCGGCAGCTGTCCTCCCCTCCCCATAAAGATACATTAACCCTGGCTAAGTGCAAAGTGGACGTGTGAATGGCTCCTAATGGCGGCAGCAGCAGACGTGGGTTTGACACTTCGGTTTCAGATCATTCACATATACTTGCCATAAGAAAATGTCTTAAACAACCAATGTGTCATGTGCTCAGTTCAACGTTTAAGTATAGCTTATGTTGACTGAAGAAATGAGATGGCTTTGGAAAACCTTGAACTTGTCTTAGGCCCCTTCTACACTAAAATTATCCAGGGTAAATCCCACCTAACCTTATCCACAATGGTCGTTTAAAGGGGAACATTATCACAATTTCAGTTCAAAATCAGTTCCCAGTGCTTGTGTTCGCTTTCCACCATCAACAACTCTCCCCCTCTCCTTACCGGCTGCTGCCTTTAACAGAGCGACAGGTGATCAGATAAACACTCCCAGGTGGGTCATCTACGCACCTGTCGCTGATCTCGAAGCCGGTCCTGGCACACCCCACTTCGCTGCAGGTCCGCAGGCCACCCCCCCCCCCCCCCCCCCCCCCCCCCCATGTTTATTTTGGCATATCCCTGCTGAATACTAATTAAAAGTTGAATACCAATCACCTCAAAAGAAATAAATCCCCCTTGCTTCAACAGTTCACTGCAAAAAGTCAGTGTTCAAAAACAAGAAAAAAAAAACTAAAATTAGGGGTATTTTATTTGAACTAAGCAAAATTATCTGCCAATAGAACAAGAAAATTCGGCTTGTCAAGATTTTCCAAAACAAGTGAAATGAGCTAACTTCAATAAACCCCAAAATACCTTAAAATAAGTATATTCTCACTAATAACAAGTGCACTTTTCTTGGTAGAAAAAAAAAATAGACCTTTTTGCTCAATATGTTGAAAAATATTCTTAAATTAAGTAAATGCTAGTGCCATTATCTTGACATAATGATATGCGCTCGGCATTACATTTCTTGAAACCAGCAAACTTATTCTAAAAACCAATTTATTGTTCTTAAAAGAAAGGCAACCGCTTGTTACTCTCGGGGTCTACTAGCCGCTCAGGTAAATCATATGGTCTAAATATGTATTTTTCCATTGATAACATGACATCATCGCGCCAAGTGCGTGCTCTTTCAGTCAATTAGTGCACATATATACAGCCTGCCCCCGGACAAATTTGGTTTTTATTGTAATTTTGAAGAATTTACCTGAATGTGCATGAACTATTTCTGTTGTTTGAAATGTCACAAGGGACGGCGTGGCGCAGTGGAAGAGTGGCCGTGCGCAACCCGAGGGTCCCTGGTTCAATCCCCACCTAGTACCAACCTCGTCATGTCCGTTGTGTCCTGAGCAAGACACTTCACCCTTGCTCCTGATGGGTGCTGGTTAGCGCCTTGCATGGCAGCTCCCTCCATCAGTGTTGAATGTGTGTGTGAATGGGTAAATGTGGAAGTAGTGTCAAAGCGCTTTGAGTACCTTGAAGGTAGAAAAGCGCTATACAAGTACAACCCATACAAGTACAACATGTTAAATGTTTAAATATTAACTGTCAGTTTACTGCACTGTGCCAACTGTGCTACTATATGAGTACGTATGTTCCATTGTTTCATTGAAAATAAAACAGCAAAGTCCATTTGGCTGTCATCTGTTTTAATTATGAGACACAATTGTGTCAAAGTCATGATTTTTTTTTTTCATGCTTGAAGTAAGAAATTATTACTTTGTACTTGATGACACAGCTTTGCAACACTTGATATTCTAGTTTCAAGCATGTTTTACTCAATATAGGTCATCAAATCTCAGCAACAAGCTGTATTATCTTACTGAGATCATTTAGGACCAAAACCCTTAAAACAAGTAAACCACTCTGACATAAAATCTGCTTAGTGAGAAGAATTATCTTATCAGACAGAAACTAAGCAATATCACTCTTATTTGAGATATTTAATCTTACTTAGATTTCAGTTGTTGCAGTGTTCCCTAAAATGTATGAATAATGGTGTAATTCATCCTTTAGTGTGTGTAAGTGTACCTAATGAAGTGGTGGGTAGGTATAAAGCATTACTAAACAGTCCCTTCTCTCCCTTAGGAGACGACATATGCTTAATGTCGTGTTCCTATTTGCTGCAGCTGCCATCGCTCCCTGAGGGTAAGAAGAGGAGAAGGGGGTATCAGAGCCCTATCATAGCTGCCTCTCGTCCTTACTTTTTACAACCCACACGTCTGAATCATTTTTTTTTTTTTTCCTCTAAAAGCAGGCGCACGCACACATGCCCCCCTGCCATGATTCATCCTTAACCCCTCATTTCCCCCCCGGGGAGCAGGAGTGACTCAGGATGAGCAGAGGAGGAGGAGGAGACAGGACATATGGTCACAAGTACACAGTGATGCTGTGTAGTGGCGCAGCGATGAGCCGTTTGGCCTTCAGTGCTCCAGAGCCGACTGTTCTAGAGCGCCGTGTGCCGCGCCTTCGTCACCACGACAACTGCCACGCTTCAGCAAGAGACACTTTGTCTCTGCAAGTGCCGTTTGTAGACTGATTTTTTGTCTTTATGCAATCGTTCGGCACACACTCTCTAGTACAGTGTTTTTTCAACCACTTTGGTGTGCCCTGGGAGATTATGCAGTTTTACCTATTTGGTTTTAAAAATATTTTTTGCAAACCAGTAGTTATAGTCCGCAAATAATGTGCCGTTGTAGAGTGTCGGTGCTGTTTAGAACTCTACAGAGTAACCATGTTATACCATACCATACCAGTAGGTGGCAGCCGGTAGCTAATTGCTTTGTAGATGTCAGGAACAGGTTGTGTGAGACGATGATGGTTTGTCGTAGAGATGTCCGATAATGGCTTTTTTGCCGATATCCGATATTCCGATATTGTCCAACTCTTCATTTCCGATTCCGATATCAACAGTCGTTGAATTAACACATTATTATGCCTAATTTTGTTGTGGTGCCCCGCCGGATGCATTAAACAATGTAACAAGGTTTTCCAAAATAAATCAACTCAAGTTATAGAAAAAAAAATGCCAACATGGCACTGCCATATTTATTATTGAAGTCACAAAGTGCATTATTTTTTTTAACATGCCTCAAAACAGCAGCTTGGAATTTGGGACATGCTTATGAGGAGGTTGAGGTGGGCGGGGTTGGGGGGGGGGTGTATATTGTAGCATAGTTAGTGTTGCAAGGGGTTCTGGGTATTTGTTCTGTTGTGTTTATGTTGTGTTACGGTGCGCGATGTTCTCCAGAAATGTGTTTGTCATTTTTGTTTGGTGTGGGTTCACAGTGGGGCGCATATTTGTAACAGTCTTAAAGTTGTTTATGTGGCCACCCTCAGTGTGACCTGTATGGCTGTTGACCAAGTATGCATTGCATTCACTTGTGTGTGTGTGAAAAGCCGTAGATATTATGTGAGTGGGCCGGCACGCAAAGGCAGTGCCTTTAAGGTTTATTCTCCCTACGTCCGTGTACCACTCCGTACAGCGGCATTTTAAAAAGTCATACATTTTACTTTTTGAAACCGATACTATCGGATAATTTCCGATATCACATTTTAAAGCATTTATCGGCCGATAATATCGGCAGTCCGATATTATCGGACATCTCTAGTTTATCGTGATCACAATATGCAGGCAACAGCGGGAGGCAGTATGCAGGTAGAAAGGTATCTAATGCTTAAACCAAATATAAACAAAAGGTGAGTGCCCCTAAGAAAAGGCATTAAAGCTTAGGGATGGCTATGTAGAACGGAACTAAAACTGAACCGGCTACAAAGTAAACAAAAACAAGAATTCTGGATGACAGCAAAAACTTACAGCGTGTGGAGCAGAGACAACGTCCACAAAGTACATCCGTACATGACATGACACAACAATGTCCACACTAAAAAAGATAGCAACAACATAAATATTCTTGATCGCTAAAACAAAGCAGGTGCCGGGGGAATAGCGCTCAAAAAGGAAGGACATGAAACTGCAACAGGAAAAGCCACCAAAATAGGAGCGCAAGACAAGAATCAATCAATCAAAGTTTACTTATATTGCCCTAAATCACGAGTGTCTCAAAGGGCTGCACAAGTCACAACGACATCCTCGGCTCAGATCCCACATCAGTGCAAGAAAAAACTCAACCCAATAGGATGCAATGAGAAACCTTGGAGGGTACCGCAGATGTGGGGACCCCCTCTCCCCTGGGCGACTGGTACAATGGACGTCGAGTGCATCTAGCATAATACTGTGAGAGTCTAGTCAATAGTGGATCTAACATAATAGTGTGAGAGTCCAGTCCATAGTGGATCTAACATAATACTGTGAGAGTCTAGTCAATAGTGGATCTAACATAATAGTGTGAGAGTCCAGTCCATAGTGGGGCCAGCAGGAGATCATCTTGAGTGGAGACAAGTCAGCAGCGCAGAGATGTCCCCAACTGATGCACAGATGAGTGGTCCACCCCGGGCCCCGACTTTGGACAGCTAGCGAATCATCTGTGGTCACCGAATTTGTGCCCATCTGTGGTCACCTAATAACCTCTCCACGTAGGAGAGGGGGGCAGAGCAGAAAAGAAAGGGCAGATCAACTGGTCTAAAAGGGAGGTCTATTTAAAGGCCTACTGAAATGCGATTGTCTTATTTAAACGGGGATAGCAGGTCCATTCTATGTGTCATACTTGATCATTTCGCGATATTGCCATAATTTTGCTGAAAGGATTTAGTAGAGAACATCGACGATAAAGTTCGCAACTTTTGGTCGCTGATAAAAAAGCCTTGCCTGTACCGGAAGTAGCAGACGATATGCGCGTGACGTCACAGGTTGTGGAGCTCCTCACATCCGCACATTGCTTACAATCATGGCCACCAGCAGCGAGAGCGATTCGGACCGATTTCCCCATTAATTTGAGCGAGGATGAATGATTTGTGGATGAGGAAAGTGACAGTGAAGGACTAGAGGGCAGTGGGAGCGATTCAGATAGGGAAGATGCTGTGAGAGGCGGGTGGGACCTGATATTCAGCTGGGAATGACTAAAACAGTAAATAAACACAAGACATACAGGTAAAAGCCAGTAAATTAGAATATTTTGAAAAACTTGATTTATTTCAGTAATTGCATTCAAAAGGTGTAACTTGTACATTATATTTATTCATTGCACACAGACTGATGCATTCAAATGTTTATTTCATTTAATTTTGATGATTTGAAGTGGCAACACAACCAGGCTTATATTTAATATGCCACAAATTAATACCGCATAACAAACACCTCCCCCCTCCCGTCCATATAACCCGCCAATACAACTCAAACACCTACACAACACACTCAATACCACAGCCCAAAGTACCGTTCACCTCCCCAAAGTTCATGCAGCACATATATTTCCCCAAAGTCCGCAAAGTTACGTACGTGACATGCACATAGCTGCATGCACATACGGGCAAGCGATCAAATGTTTGGAAGCCGCAGCTGCATGCGTACTCACGGTACCGTGTCTGTGTATCTAACTCAAAGTCCTCCTGGTAAGAGTCTCTGTTGTCCCAGTTCTCCACAGGCCAATGGTAAAGCTTGACTGTCATCTTTCGGGAATGTAAACAATGAAACACCGGCTGTGTTTTCCGGCACAACAGTCTGGGGCTGCATTCTACGGCTATGGTGTGTTATCCGGCACAACACCTGCCGCAATACACCGCTTCCCACCTACAGCTTTCTTTTTTGCTGTCTCCATTGTTCATTGAACAAATTGCAAAAGATTCACCAACACAGATGTCCAGAATACTGTGGAATTTTGCGATAAAAACAGACGACTTAATAGCTGGCCACCATGCTGTCCCAAAATGTCCTCTACAATCCGTGACGTCACGCGCAGGCGTCATCATACCGAGACGTTTTCAGCAGGATATTTCGCGCAAAATTTAAAATTGCACTTTAGTAAGCTAATCCGGCCGTATTGGCATGTGTTGCAATGTTAAGATTTCATCATTGATATATAAACTATCAGACTGCGTGGTTGGTAGAAGTGGGTTTCAGTAGGCCTTTAAAGGCTAGAGTATACGAATGAGTTTTAAGATGGGACTTAAATGCTTCTACTGGAGCCCGAATAGAAAACGATCTATAGCCCGCAGACTTTTTTTGGGCTCTGGGAATCACTAGTAAGCCGGAGTTCTTTGAACGCAGATTTCTTGACGGTAACTAAAACACTACACACGGGAAAATAGCAAAAAACTCAAAATAAGTCACGGCGTGATGTGACAGGTCGTGACAGTACACCTACTTTGAGACAAGAGCTATAGTGATGCATGCTTGGTTATGGTTTAATTTCATATCCAACAATTGCGACGACGACTTTTTATTGTCTACTGAAATTCATTTTGTAATGATTTCTGCTGGTGGTGTGCCTCCGGATTTTTTCAATGGAAAAAATGCGCCTCCTCTCTGAGCTGCCACCTTACCGTGGTAGAGGAGTTTGCGTGTCCCAATGATCCTAGGAGCTATGTTGTCCGGGGGCTTCCATGCCCCCTGGTAGGGTCTCCCAAGACAAACAGGTCCTAGGTGAGGGATCAGACAAAGAGCAGCTCGAAGACTTCTATGGAAATGCAAGAACCGAGACTCAGATTTCCCTCGCCCGGACGCGGGTCACCGGGGCCCCCCTCCGGAGCCAGGCCCGGTGTTGGGGCACGATGGCGAGCGCCTGGTGGCCGGGCCTGTCCCCATGGGGCCCGGCCGGGCACAGCCCGAAGAGGCAACGTGGGTCCCCCCTCCAATGGGCTCACCACCCATAGCAGGGGCCATAGAGGTCGGGTGCAATGTGAGCTGGGCGGTAGCCGAAGGCAGGGCACTTGGCGGTCCGATCCTCTGCTACAGAAGCTAGCTCTTGGGACGTGGAACGTCACCTCGCTGGGGGGGAAGGAGCCTGAGCTAGTGCGCGAGGTAGAGAAGTTCCGGTTGGATATAGTCGGACTCACCTCGACGCACAGCAAGGGCTCTGGAACCAGTTCTCTCGAGAGGGGCTGGACTCTCTTCCACTCTGGCGTTGCCAGCAGTGAGAGGCGACGGGCTGGGGTGGCAATTCTTGTTGCCCCCCGGCTCAGAGCCTGCATGTTGGAGTTCAACCCGGTGGACGAGAGGGTAGCTTCCCTCCGCCTTCGGGTGGGGGGACGGGTCCTGACTGTTGTTTGCGCTTACGCGCCAAACAGCAGCTCAGAGTACCCACCCTTTTTGGATTCACTCGAGGGAGTACTTGAGAGTGCTCCCCCGGGTGATTCCCTCGTTCTACTGGGGGACTTCAACGCTCATATTGGCAACGACAGTGAAACCTGGAGAGGCGTGATTGGGAAGAATGGCCGCCCGGATCTGAACCCAAGTGGTGTTTTGTTATTGGACTTTTGTGCCCGTCACGGATTGTCCATAACGAACACCATGTTCAAGCATAAGGGTGTCCATATGTGCACTTGGCACCAGGACACCCTAGGCCGCAGTTCTATGATCGACTTTGTAGTTGTGTCATCGGATTTGCGGCCTCATGTTTTGGACACTCGGGTGAAGAGAGGGGCGGAGCTTTCTACCGATCACCACCTGGTGGTGAGTTGGCTGCGATGGTGGGGGAGGATGCCGGACAGACCTGGCAGGCCCAAACGCATTGTGAGGGTTTGCTGGGAACGTCTGGCAGAGTCTCCTGTCAGAGAGAGTTTCAATTCCCACCTCCGGAAGAACTTTGAACATGTCACGAGGGAGGTGCTGGACATTGAGTCCGAGTGGACCATGTTCCGCACCTCTATTGTCGAGGCGGCTGATTGGAGCTGTGGCCGCAAGGTAGTTGGTGCCTGTCGTGGCGGTAATCCTAGAACCCGTTGGTGGACACCGGCGGTGAGGGATGCCGTCAAGCTGAAGAAGGAGTCCTATCGGGTTCTTTTGGCTCATGGGACTCCTGAGGCAGCGGACAGGTACCGACAGGCCAAGCGGTGTGCGGCTTCAGCGGTCGCGGAGGCAAAAACTCGGACATGGGAGGAGTTCGGGGAAGCCATGGAAAACGACTTCCGGACGGCTTCGAAGCGATTCTGGACCACCATCCACCGCCTCAGGAAGGGGAAGCAGTGCACTACCAACACCGTGTATGGTGCGGATGGTGTTCTGCTGACCTCGACTGCGGAAGTTGTGGATCGGTGGAGGGAATACTTCGAAGACCTCCTCAATCCCACCAACACGTCTTCCTATGAGGAAGCAGTGCCTGAGGAATCTGTGGTGGGCTCTCCTATTTCTGGGGCTGAGGTTGCTGAGGTAGTTAAAAAGCTCCTCGGTGGCAAGGCCCCGGGGGTGGATGAGATCCGCCCGGAGTTCCTTAAGGCTCTGGATGCTGTAGGGCTGTCTTGGTTGACAAGACTCTGCAGCATTGCGTGGACATCGGGGGCAGTACCTCTGGATTGGCAGACCGGGGTGGTGGTTCCTCTCTTTAAAAAGGGGAACCGGAGGGTGTGTTCTAACTATCGTGGGATCACACTCCTCAGCCTTCCCGGTAAGGTCTATTCAGGTGTACTGGAGAGGAGGCTACGCCGGATAGTCGAACCTCGGATTCAGGAGGAACAGTGTGGTTTTCGTCCTGGTCGTGGAACTGTGGACCAGCTCTATACTCTCGGCAGGGTCCTTGAGGGTGCATGGGAGTTTGCCCAACCAGTCTACATGTGCTTTGTGGACTTGGAGAAGGCATTCGACCGTGTCCCTCGGGAAGTCCTGTGGGGAGTGCTCAGAGAGTATGGGGTTTCGGACTGTCTGATTGTGGCGGTCCGCTCCCTGTATGATCAGTGTCAGAGCTTGGTTCGCATTGCCGGCAGTAAGTCGGACACGTTTCCGGTGAGGGTTGGACTCCGCCAAGGCTGCCCTTTGTCACCGATTCTGTTCATAACTTTTATGGACAGAATTTCTAGGCGCAGTCAAGGCGTTGAGGGGATCTGGTTTGGTGGCTGCAGGATTAGGTCTCTGCTTTTTGCAGATGATGTGGTCCTGATGGCTTCATCTGGCCAGGATCTTCAGCTCTCACTGGATCGGTTCGCAGCTGAGTGTGAAGCGACTGGGATGAGAATCAGCACCTCCAAGTCCGAGTCCATGGTTCTCGCCCGGAAAAGGGTGGAGTGCCATCTCCGGGTTGGGGAGGAGATCTTGCCCCAAGTGGAGGAGTTCAAGTACCTCGGAGTCTTGTTCACGAGTGAGGGAAGAGTGGATCGTGAGATCGACAGGCGGATCGGTGCGGCGTCTTCAGTAATGCGGACGCTGTATCGATCCGTTGTGGTGAAGAAGGAGCTGAGCCGGAAGGCAAAGCTCTCAATTTACCGGTCGATCTACGTTCCCATCCTCACCTATGGTCATGAGCTTTGGGTTATGACCGAAAGGACAAGATGACGGGTACAAGCGGCCGAAATGAGTTTCCTCCGCCGGGTGGCGGGGCTCTCCCTTAGAGATAGGGTGAGAAGCTCTGTCATCCGGGGGGAGCTCAAAGTAAAGCCGCTGCTCCTCCGCATCGAGAGGAGCCAGATGAGGTGGTTCGGGCATCTGGTCAGGATGCCACCCGAGCGCCTCCCTAAGGAGGTGTTTAGGGCATGTCCGACCGGTAGGAGGCCACGAGGAAGACCCAGGACACGTTGGGAAGACTATGTCTCCCGGCTGGCCTGGGAACGCCTCGGGATCCCCCGGGAGGAGCTGGACGAAGTGGCTGGGGAGAGGGAAGTCTGGGCTTCCCTGCTTAGGCTGCTGCCCCCGCGACCCGACCTCGGATAAGCGGAAGAAGATGGATGGATGGATGGATGGAAAAAATGCGCCTTGGCTCAAAAAAGGTTGAAATACGCTGGTCTAGAATTCCACATAAGTGCAAAAGAGAAATCAAACGGCAGAAAAAAACCTGGCTAAGTGCTCCTAATTAGTGCTCTCTTGAGCTGCCGCGGTGACCTTTTTGAAATCAAACGAGTCAGAACGCTTTACAACACAAGCTCGACCGCATGTTGAGGAAGACGAGGGAGACAGAGAACCTCACAAGCGAGCCAAGAAAAATGACTCATGACTTTCTTCCAGCTCCCTAAGGGCGGCGGGTTGTGTGTGTGTGTGTGTGTGTGTGTGTGTGTGTGCGTGGGCTCGTGTGGGTGGGTGGCGCACTAATGTCACTTATTTTCACGGGCCTCAAGAGAAATCATGCAGATGCTGTAACTGTCATCAGGGAAGTTTCCTTTGACGCATAATGAAAGCGCCCTCAGCTGCAGCACCCTCACGGTGCAAAAAAACGCTGCAGCAAAGTGGATTTCCCCCTTTGAAGCAGAGGAATCCATGCACCCCTTCAGTGTTGCCCTTTCTGACAGATACCCCAACCCCAAACTCCCTGAGTTTGACCCTGTAAAATCACACAGCTCAATGCACTCAACACGAGCTTAGGGCGTTTAGCCCAATCACCACAACATTTGGAACACATCTTTACGGGACTGACAAGCACGTACAGTCACGATGAAAAGTTTACATACACTTGTAAAGAACATAATCATTTCTACAACTCTTTTTTTTTGTGCTGGAGCAGGGGTCACCAACGCGGTGTCCGCGGGCACCAGGTCGCCCCTAAGGACCAGATGAGTCGCCCGCTGGCTTGTTCTAAAAATAGCTCAAATAGCAGCACTTACCAGTGAGCTGCCTCTATTTTTTAAATTTTGTTTATTTACTAGCAAGCTGGTCTCGCTTTGCTCGACATGTTTAATTCTAAGAGAGACAAAACTCAAATAGAATTTGAAAATCCAAGAAAATATTTTAAAGACTTGGTCTTCACTAACTGACAAAGAAACAGATAACAGATTTGGTGTCCAGTTCAAAGTGTGACATGATTTATTTAAAAATTTGAGAGTTGACTTTTGTATTTTACATGAGTTATTATTTGTACAAACATGGTGCAAAGTAATTCATGATTTGATTTTGATTTTTTTTTTTAAACGTTGATGTTCCAGGTAATCTTATTTTCAGTGAAGGTTTAGGATAGGCAAATATAAGTTTTGGCTTCAGCCTATTCCTTTTTCGGTCAGTCTTTTTCTTTTCTTTTATTTTCCTTTTGTGTGTAAATGTGTATGATTGTTAAATATGTATAATCTGTACTGTTAAACTGGTCACACAAAATGGTTAATGGTTGATGGTTGATTATATGACCGAAATAAACTCATTTCATTCATTCAATTTCATTCAAAAATCAACGTCACACCTGACATTTTAATTTATTTGTTAAAAAATGTTAGTGGCTAGCTAGTTAAAATGGGATATTGTGATTTCACAAGACTGTCTTAGAAGTGATCATTTGAAAATGTTCAATTTGGAAAAATGTGCACTTAGAGAAAATATAAAAATAAAGTGTTGCACATTGATATTTATCTGTTTCTATATATATTTATTGTGATAAATCATTAAGATGATTAGGTGTTTCCACAAAGATAAATATCATTAATTATTAATAATAACATAGAGTTAAAGTTAAATTGAGCAAATTGGCTATTTCTGGCAATTTATTTAAGTGTGTATCAAACTGGTAGCCCCTGCGATGAGTGGCGACTTGTCCAGGGTGTACACCGCCTTCCGCCCAATTGTAGCTGAGATAGGCTCCAGCGCCCCCCGCCACCCCAAAGGGAATAAGCGGTAGAAAATGGATGGATGGAAACTGGTAGCCCTTCGCATTAATCAGTACCCAAGAAGTAGCTCTTGGTTTCAAAAAGGTTGGTGACCCCTGTGCTAGAGTGATTGGAGCACATACTTGTTGGTCATGAAAAACATTCATGAAGTTTGGTTCTTTTATGAAATTATTATGGGTCCTGGGATTAAAGACCTCACCTTTTATCCTCCAAACATATTGCTGGGTATTGTGGCCAAACAGTTAATTTTTTGTTTCATCTGACCACAGAACTTTCCTCCAGAAGGTCTTATCTTTGTCCATGTGATGTCAGATGAAAAACAAATTGAGCTGTTTGGCCACAATAGGTTGGGTCTTGGGCGCAGTTGGGTGTTCCAACAGGACAATGACCCCGAACACACGTCAAAAGTGGTAAAGGAATGGCTAAATCGGGCTAGAATTAAGGCTTTAGAATGGCCTTCCCTACGTCCTGACTTGGACAATGCTGAAGAAACAAGTCCAAGTCAGAAAAACCAACAAATTTAGCTGGACTGAATCAATTTTGTCAAGACGACTACCAAAAGCACCTTATTGCAGTGAAACTTGCCAAGGGACATGTAACCAAACATTGCTGTATGTATACTTTTGACCCAACAGATTTGGTCACATTTTCAGTAGACCCATAATACATTCATAAGAGAACCAAACTTAATGAATTAAGTTAACTCATGTGATTAATCACATAAGATTAATCATCTTTAGATTAAACAAGCAATTTATTTTAAGCGCACATGCTTCTTTCCTTAACCGCGGATGGTTATCTGACAGGCGGTGTGGGTTGTTATGCAAAAGATGATTAAGGAGAATCCGACTGGTGTGTTTGCTTGCAAATTTTCCTTCAAAATAAACCCTGGCATGATTTTAGACAAAACTGCTACCAGGTTTTGAGCACATAAATGAAGTCCATCCAAGTAAAACATCAAAAAAATTTGAAAATAAAATTGCTTTTGTGTCAAAATAATGGGTTCTTCTTTTTTGTTTAGGTTAATTTGAATGATGTAAAGCAGGGGTCGGGAACCTTTTTGGCTGAGAGAGCCATGAAAGCCAAATATTTTAAAATGTATTTCTGTGAGAGCCATATAATATTTTTTTAACACTAAATACAACTAAATGTGAGCATTTTTAAAGTAAGACCAACATTTTTAGACTATAATAAGTCTCTTATTCTTTTTAAAACCATTGTTATTCTGAAGCTAACCAATAATAAATCAAATACTTCTTACCATTAATGCGACTTCTTGAACAGGTGCGGTAGAAAACGGATGGATGGATCAAAATGCATGAGAATGTTTTCTATTTTGAGGGTTATTTTCAACACTGTGATTACCAGCGGAATTATTCATTACTTATCGTGTTAAGCAATGTCAGCTAAGATTTATCTTAGAGCCAGATGCAGTCATCAAAAGAGCCACATCTGGCTCCAGACCCATAGGTTCCCTACCCCTGATGTAAAGCAAGCGATTTATTGTGATTCATTATGATTAGTCCAAATTCAAAATTGGGATTCATCAGTTTGACAGCAATAGTATGGCTATATTAAATGGTAAATGGGTTATACTTGTATAGCGCTTTTCTACCTTCAAGGTACTCAAAGCGCTTTGAAACTAGTTCCACATTCACCCATTTACACACACACATTCAAACTCTGATGGCGGGAGCTGCCATGCAAGGCCCTAACCAATGTTCCCTCTAATTTTTCATGTGTGTGAGCAAACGCAAAAACTCCCTGAGCATTCAGTGGAGCCCATGTGAGCAACATCAGACGTGCACACTGTGGCTACACCAGCAGCACACCTGTGCCAAACCGGACAAAATAACAAGTTAAATCTCCATCCATCCATCCATTTTCTACCGCTTGTCCCTTTCGGGGTCGCGGGGGGTGCTGGAGCCTATCTCAGCTGCATTCGGGCGAAAGGCGGGGTACACCCTGGACAAGTCCCCACCTCATCGCAGGGCCAACACAGATAGACAGACAACATTCTCTTTTTATTATAATCAAATGACAGCAGTCATTTCCATGAGGTTATTTTCTAATAAAAGTGTTTAGACCCACTTACAATGACAATAACAACAAATATTGTTTTTCATGAACTGTGTACTTGTATTGTTTGTCTGGGTGGATGTCCTGCTTTGGAAATAATTTGTACCCCTTTCAGACATTGCATTTAGTTCCCATTAAAACATTCACATGTTGCACAATGAGATGTAAGCAGGGGATCATTCCTGCATCTTCCTGTTTGTAAAAAATAAATTTTTATTAGTATTTATTCAATATACTAACAGCATTTCATGATTAATATTTATAAATTAAGATTCCTAATAAATGACACTAGAATAAGCACACATTTGATTGGTAAATCATAGTGTAACGACCTGGAATGACACTTTATGTGTGGTGTTGGAGTTGTCCGACTTTTTGTGTGGCTGTAAACGCATCACTGGCTATGTGCTATATGTGCATGTGTTGGCGCAAGTGAGAAAGAGCGAGCGGCTGCTGTTGATATAACAAAGTTGCTTTTGGTCTGGTTTGTACTGCATAAAATGACCACTTTTGCTAGATATCATTTGTTTTACTAATGTTTTGGTGATGTGTTTATGGCCGACAATAAAGAGTTTTGCTCAGTAAAGTGATCGATGGAATTCATGTCCTCAAAGCGTCTCGACAGACGCTACAATATTTGAACAATGATGACGAAAACTGTTTTCTCTGTCGTGTCCGTGTCGTGTTGAAAATTGTTATTCGCTTATTTTTTTATTTGATTTTGTGCGTGGCATAGATTTGCCGTGCGCAGAGGACACTTGAGCAGTGCGCAATTGCACAGGCGCGCACCTTAGAGGGAACATTGGCCATAACTACGACCCATCAGGAGCAAGGGTGAAGTGTCTTGCTCAAAAACACAACGGATGTGTCTTGCTCATGGACACCTCCGCTACGGACAGGCTAACCTCCTCCAACCTCAGAGGACAAAGCTACGAACAATGGGAGACCGGGCTTTCTGCTCCGCCGCTCCCAGTCTGTGGAAGGCTCTCCCTGACCACCTGGGGACACCACAGACTGTGGATGCTTTTAAAAAGGCTTAAAAACCCTTCTTTTTAAAAAAAACTTTTTTTTAGATATATGCATACTAGTTCTAGCTATTAGGCTGTTCTAGTTTTTATTTTTATTTATTTTTATTATCTTTTTATTTTTATTTTTTATTTTTTTTAATACACTGTAGCACTTTGAGATTGTTTACTCAATATAAAGTGATTTTTTACAAACAAAATATATTATTATTATTATTATTATTATTATGTGACGAGGTTGGTAAAAGCTGGGGATCGAACCAGGAACCCTCAGGTTGCTGACACGGCCACTCCCCCAACATGTTATTACATAACCTAATATTGTTTACAATCACTGAATTCCATTTTACTCCAAAAATATGTTCAGTGTAATTTCAGTGAGCTAATCAGCTCAACTGACATCCACTTCCTTAATTTCATCATCCACGTGGCGGCACAGGGCCATAAACAGAAGGGCACCATTGGATTGACCCCTCTGATGGACCACAATGACCTGTGACCTCCCCCACACCAGAGTCCATATTGATTAAGATCCAGAGTCAGCGCAAACTCCTCGATCTGAGAGGAGGAAGCTGGACCCGGAGCTCAGTCTATTGGCGCTGCGGTGGGCGTGGCTTCCCGTGTGGAGGAAGTGAGTGCGGTGCCTGATTGTTATCTGGCTGACAGGAAGTTCTTTTGTCTCCGGGGTTATCTGGCTGACTGCAGAGGGGATGACGTCAGTGCGCTGAGAGGCTGTGTTTACAACTGTGGCGGGTTGGGAACAGACAACGGAATTATGCAAAGTCATGAACACATTGAGGCTGCGCAATTAAAAAATATACAATATGTCCATTTTATGGTTCTTAATGTGTCACTCCTCACATTTCAGCCATGCCTGTCAATACTTGCATTTCAAAATATGGGAAATGTCCTAAAAACAATTGTATTATAATTAGTGGACTAGACATGACTCAAACCATTTTCACTTGTATAATGAGTCTGCATCACGGGCGGGTACACCATCTACTCTGATGCATACACACAGCAATTTAGGATAGGATAGGATAGGACTTTATTGTCATTGCACAAGTACAACAAAACTATGTTTTCAGCACAAACCCGTTCAAGATTAGACAAACAAACAGTGTACAGAGTTACAGAACAGGAACACTGATGGGTCGCCAAAGGCGCCCTGTAAAAGATAAGAAAAAGGTAAAACGCTGCGGAAGAAGATGAGAAAAAAATACAATCTAGACTGGGCTTCTAAGGGGACCTAGTCTGGAGTGGGAAAAAACCTCTGTGCAATGCGCACATAAACACGTTACATTTAATCACGACAACTCGCAACAGAGGGGAGGGGAGTTGGGGCCCTGGAGGTCGACTGCTGCTATGAAGTGCTGCCAGCCGTCCATCACCCCGAGGGGAAACAAGCGGTGGTGAAGGTGTGGGGTGGGGGGGGGGGTGTATGTACCCATTGTCTTGCGTGTGATGTTGTAATGTTCATAGACTGATGCCGATCTGCATGCAAGCAAAAGTTCAACTCCAGGTGCCACTTTACGGGTTTAATATAAGGGTTTCTAGTGAATAACTATAATATTGCAAAAAATAAAATAAAAACAATTCTGGGTTGAAAGGTTTGTGTTATGTATTGGAGGAGGAGACGGCACAGATAACAGTGGCGTAGTATATTGTACTATATTTCTTTATTTATATATATATATGTATATATATATATATATACACAATATATATAAATAATAACATGAAGTGTGTAATAAACTATGTGTACGGTGTGTGAGGATTAGCTGTAGAGTGTTTTTTATTGAGACAAAGATTATTTATGTATTTAATATTTGTTTCCTTACAATGGTATATTCTTTATCTATTATTTATTTGTTCACTGTTCTGTTGCAGAGAACAAGGAAATTGGATTCAAATTGCCATGGTATGAAAAGGGGTAGGATTAAATAAGCTCTGCTTCTTCCTACTCCTTTTCGGACATGCTGTAATGAAACAACTGGAAATGTGCGATGCATTACATTGTATTGTATGCACGTTCGAAATAAACTAGAACTGAAACTGAACTGAACTGAACTGACAAGTTACTTAGTGTTGCTTTAAATGAGGAAGAATTATCCATCATCAAACAAACAGTTGAAGTTTCAGCTGGAAAGTATGTTGCAGTGTCCAAATTGATTCCACTCGTGACACTCATTTAAGGGCAGCCTGTGAACGCCATGGCAACCTCTCTTGCCACACAACTGGCTCAATGATGTCATCGCCGGTTCAGGGCTACTGAGAGCAATGACTGTCTAGCTGGATGTCCATTTTGAAACATCTTGGATTTCGAGACAAATACACTGTGGAAGTAATGAAATAATGTCTCCTTTCCGAAATAGAGGAAGTCTATCATTCAGGACAAGCAGCCTTCTGCATCAGGGCCAAACCAGAGGTTTTAGTGTGCAGGAGAAGAATGAAGATTGCACTCAATGACCTCTCCGGTAGGCTACTGCAGTGTTTTTCAACCTTTTTTGAGCCAAGGCGCATTTTTTTCATTGAAAAAATCCGGAGGCACACCACCAGCCAAAATCAATAAAGGGGAACATTATCACCATACCTATGTAAGCGTCAATATATACCTTGATGTTGCAGAAAAAGGACCATATATTTTTTAACCGATTTCCGAACTCTAAATGGGTGAATTTTGGCGAATTAAACGCCTTTCTATTATTCGCTCTCGGAGCGATGACGTCACAACGTCGGGAAGCAATCCGCCATTTTCTCAAACACATTACAAACACCGAATCAAATCAGCTCTGTTATTTTCAGTTTTTTCGACTGTTTTCCGTACCTTGGAGACATCATGCCTCGTCGGGGTGTTGTCGGAGGGTGTAACAACACGAACAGGGACGGATTCAAGTTGCACCAGTGGCCCAAAGATGCGAAAGTGGCAAGAAATTGGACAAAATTTGTTCAAAATACGAGGGTGTGGGGAAAGTCGACGAAAATGGTCAGTCGTTTGTTCCGCACACTTTACCGACGAAAGCTATGCTACGACAGAGATGGCAAGAATGTGTGGATATCCTGCAACACTCAAAGCAGATGCATTTCCAACGAAAAAGTCAAAGAAATCTGCCGCCAGACCCCCATTGAATCTGCCGGTGTGTGTGAGCTATTCAGGGACAACGGACCTCGGTAGCACGGCAAGCAATGGCGGCAGTTTGTTCCCGCAGACGAGCGAGCTGAACCCCCTGGATGTCTTGGCTCACACCGTCCCTTATGCCACCGAAGATGATCAAGAGAAGAATATCGACCCTAGCTTCCCTGGCCTGCTGACATCAACTCCAAAACTGGACAGATCAGCTTTCAGGAAAAGAGAGCGGATGAGGGTATGTCTACAGAATATATTAATTGATGAAAACTTTATTCATTACTCGCGGTTTTACGTAAATTATTATACATAAACTGTGTACCAATAATTTAGCTTAAAAACATTACAACACTTAAAAACAAACATACCAATCGTTGGTTAGAAGGCGATCGCCAAATTTGTCCTCACTTTCTCCCGTGTCGCTGGCTGTCGTGTCGTTTTCGTCGGTTTCGCTTGCATACGGTTCAAACCGATATGGCTCAATAGCTTCAGTTTCTTCTTCAATTTCGCTTAAGCCGCTGAAATCCGAGTCTGAATCCGAGTTAATGTCGCTATACCTTGCTGTTCTATCCACCATGTTTGTTTGTATTGTCATCACTATGTGACGTCACAGGAAAATGGACGGGTGTATATAACGATGGTTAAAATCAGGCACTTTGAAGCTTTTTTTAGGGATATTGCGTGATGGGTAAAATTTTGAAAAAAACTTTGGAAAATAAAATAAGCCACTGGGAACTGATTTTTAATGTTTTTAACCCTTCTGAAATTGTGGTAATGTTCCCCTTTAAGAAATTAAACTCAGGAGACAATAAAAAGTTGTTGTCGCAATTGTTGGATATGACTTTAAACCATAACCAAGCATGCATCACTATAGCTCTTGTCTCAAAGTAGGTGTACTGTTGCGACCTATCACATCACGCTGTGACTTATCTGGAGTTTTTTGGTTGTTCTCCCGTGCATAGTGTTTTAGTTCTTATCTTGCGCTCCTATTTTGGTGGCTTTTCCTCTTTTGTTGGTATTTTTCTGTTGCAATTTTATGTCTTTCTTTGAGCGCTATTCCCCCGCACCTGCTTTGTTTTAGCAATCAAGAATATTTAAGTTGCTGCAATCTTTTTTTGCGTGGACATTGTTGATTGTCATGTCATGTACGGGTGTACTTTGTGGACGCCGTCTCTGCTCCACAGTAAGTCTTTGCTGTCATCCAGCATTCTGTTTTTGTTTACTTTCTCACCAGTTCAATTTTAGTTTTGTTCTGCATAGCCATCCCTACGCACTTATGCTTTTTCTTAGGGGCACTCACCTGTTGTTTATTTTTGGTTTAAGCATTAGATAACTTTTTACCTGCACACTGCCTCCCGCTGTCATCTACATATTGTGGTCATGACAAAGCAATTAGCTACCGGCTGCCACCTACTGATATAGAAGAGTATTACACGGTTACTCTGACGAGCTCTAGACAGCACCGACACTCAACAACGGCACATTATTTGCGGACTATAATTACTGGTTTGCAAAAAATATTTTTAACCCAATTAAGTGAAATAACATAATCTCCCACGGCACACCAGACTGTATATCACGGCACACTAGTGTTACGGATACTGTCTTTTGTTAAATTTGTGAATGAACACAAGCACCTCAGTAAATATTTCATGTTTCAATGTGCACACATGTGGCTTATAGACTTGTCCGGAAATCCCAGTATCCCACATACTAATTGTCTCGTCTTTGGTATGTTATGCTGTGTTCTGTCTAGAAGGAAAACAAATATTTCTGTGATGTAGGAATTCCACTTCCAAGGCATTGATGACACAATTGTCATTTAATATGAGCCTTACATTCCATTAGCTGCATGTATTGTGAGATAAGGTGCTGGTGCCAGATGCCAAACATTCCCTCCATTCCGTCTCTGTCCGGCCATTGCACTCCCTTGTTGTCACTGTTGTTGTTTTTTGTCTGGCACCTTAAATTTCACAGGAATCCTGAGGGGTTACGGGACCCCCACAGTGTGAGAAGGCGCCTGCATGGTGGTCCGTCGCGTGAGCTCTCGCGCTCCCTGTGTTTATCTTTCACACGTGTGTGCTGGCCATGACGTGTTAAGTCTGGTCACAACAACACAGAATGGCAGGCATTTAATATTAACACATTCTCAATCAAGCAATCAATCAAAGTGTATTTATATAGCCCTTAATCACAAATGTCTCAAAGGGCTGCACAAGCCACAACGACATCCTCATATAACATCCACTACAAATGATACATTTTACTATTTTTTCTTACAGAAATTTCCGACACATTTGACCTCAACTACCTTGGTTATTTGTACCATTCAAAATAGATAGGGTGCTAGCCATAGCCGTATTCCCTAAAAGTTATAAGTAGAACTAAAATTGAGCTTGGAACAAACAACATAAAACAACTGCCACATTTGACCTTTTACCTGAGATTAGGGTTGTACGGTATACCGGTATTACTATAGTACCGCGATACTAATGAATCATTTTCCCTACGATACCGTCTCTGAAAAGTACCGCGTCGAAGTCACATTGTGACATTGCTGGTTTACGAGCAGACGAGCATGTTCGGCGGCGCACAATCACGGAGTACTTACAAGCAAACACAGTGTGTAGACAGAAAAGGGAGAACGGACGCATTTTGGCTTAAAAACTAACGATAAAGGTGAAGTTATAACACTGAAACACTCTAACGAAGAGGTGCTTTAAGACATGGCTAGCTAGCTAGCGGCTAATGTCCATCCGCCGTCAGCAGTGTTTTAGCGACTTCTAAATCACTAATCCTAGTCTCCATGGCGACAAATAAAGTATGTTTCTTACAAGTATCATCCTTGCAGGAATGAGGAATAGCTAAACATGCTTCACTACACACCGTAGCTCAGCGGCGTCAAAATGTAAACAAACGCCATTGGTGGATCTACACCTAAAATCCACTGTAATGATATCAAGTATAGGCATGTATCTAGTCGATACTACTATGGTTACGTCGATAATTTTTGGCATCACAACATTTAAAATGTATATTATGCTTATAAACTAAGGAAATATGTCCCTGGACAGATGAGGAATATGACTGTAGAAATTGCCCTCTTGTGGGTTCTTCTGATTACCACACACTGTCACGAGAGCCTGGTAGTCAGGATTCAACAAAGTTTTATTGAGTCCACGCTCCAGGAATATCACTCGACTCAGGTGTCTCGGCCCGGCTGCTGCTGATAAGCATGGAAGGTGATTGGATGATCATTCCCAGCTGGGTAATCCATTCACCTGCCAGCTGTGCTTCGAGGCCGGTCCTTACACACCCCCCTCCACAATAACCAATGTATGATCCTGTAACGACTTGGTATCGAATTGATACCCAAATTTCTGGTATCATCCAAAACTAATGTAAAGCATCCAAACAACAGAAGAATAAGTGATTATTACATTTTAACAGAAGTGTAGACAGAGCATGTTAAAAGAGAAAGTAAGCAGATATTAACAGTAAATGAGCAAGTAGATTAATAATTCATTTTCTACCACTTGTCTTTAATAATTTTGACAAAATAATAGAATGATAAATGATACAATATGTTACTGCATACGTCAGCAGACTAATTAGGAGCCTTTGTTTGTTTACTTACTAATAAAAGACAAGTTGTCTTGTATTTTCACTATTTTATTTAAGGACAAACTTGCAATAAGAAACATATGTTTAATGTACCCTAAGATTTTTTGTTAAAATAAAGCCAATAATGCAATTTTTTTGTAGTCCCCTTTATTTAGAAAAGTACCGAAAAGTACCGAAATAATTTTAGTACCGGTACCGGTCCCAAATTTTGGTATCGTTACAACACTACCTCAGATCCAAAAATGGGTTAACTCGCTGGAATATAAAGACAATATAACATACATCCATAAACGTGGATGCTTATGTAAAAGTGCAATATATTTATCTGTACAGTAATCTATTTATTTATATCTGCACCTTATTGATTTTTTATCCTGCACTACCATGAGCTAATGCAACAAAATGTTGTACTTATCTGTACTGTAAAGTTCAAATTTAAATGACAATAAAAAGGAAGTCTAAGTCTAAGTCTAATACAGTCAATGTTTTGGACTGAATAGCTTTCAGTATCCATAAGAAAACTACTCTAATCTGTTATGAATATAATAAAGTGTGAAAAAATTGCCTTGTCGTTTGTAAATGGTAGAAAAACACTTCTGACCTAGAGTTGTTCAAAATAAACAGGTTTCTTGCTTGACCGTATCTCTTCTTAAAGCCTTTAGAAGATGAGTTGCAAATGACGCCTCGGAGAGAGCTCAGAAGAGGACACTGTTACAATCCATCTGATCTTTGACCTCAGACACATGCCCTCTGTTTTGGGATCAACAACTTGTAAAGTCAACAGGGTTCTTTCACTGAGCTAAAAAATGAATAATTGATATTGTAGGGTTTTAAAGTTAGAGTGTACTAAAATAACATGTTCACATTTGCCTAGTAGAACACTAAAGAGGAGAATGTGCCTGTCTGACATTTGACCTCCACTGTTTTGGACTCTAAATTACCATGTTTTTTTTAATCCAAATTAATATTCATATCTTGCTTACCTCCCTACAATCACGATCTGCAACAATCCTAGATCGAGCACCACGGATGAGAAAATACTCGATTGTCTGACCTTTGACATCAGATCCTAAACATTTTGTGCCAGACAGGGTTCAATCAATCAATCAATCAATCAATAAATCAAAGTTTACTTATATAGCCCTTAATCACAAATGTCTCAAAGGGCTGCACAAGCCACAACGACATCCTCAGCTCAGATCCCACATCAGGGCAAGAAAAAAACTCAACCCAATGGGAACAATGAGAAACCTTAATAATGTGAGAGTTCTGTCCATGAATAAAAATGTGTGTATTTTTATGGGCTCAAACAAAAAACAGATCTGCAAATAAAAAAATGTAAAAAAGTTTTGTACGGTAAACAAAAATAGTGGACTGGAAGTTTAAAAAAATTAATGGCAAACAAAACTATTTTGTTAACCAAAATAGCGAGGGTGCAAGTAATCAGTAAAAACTGACCAATAAAAAGGCTTCTAACGCACCTTTCACAAGATTGAAGTCAGTATTTCTCAACATAAACTTGAAAAAATGCAGACAAAACTTTGTATTTTTTTTAATTTTTTTTTTATTAATCAATCCAACAAAATAATACAGAATAATACCATAATAATGCAATTTCAATTCCAAAACCAAACCCGACCCAGCAACATTCAGAATAACAATAAACAGAGCAATTGAGAGGACACACAAACATGACACAAAACAATCCAAAAGTAGTGAAACAAAAATGTGTATTATCAACAGCAGTATCAATATTATTAAGAATTCCAACATAGCAGTGATTAGAAATCCTTCATTGACATTATCATCACAGCCATTTTTTACAAAACTTAAGAACATGCAACATCGTTCCATGAAAATACTTTTTGATTTGTTAACCAAAGTATTTTGGTTTAAAAAATAAATAGTTTGCACATCTTGCATAAAAAAACACACGTACATTCCTCCCCACAGGTGTCTTGCTCCAACAACACCGAATCCTGAAAGTTTGAAGAAAATATGTTTAAAATGAGTCAACTGGTTGATCCTTCACTTCAACTTTGTTAGCTTGTCGTTCAAAATAAATAGGGTTCTTGTTTTGCCGTTAAAGGTAAGCGTTTGGCAAAATGTATATGTTTAACCCTTGTGTAATGTTCATATTGTTGTTACTCAGCCAGCGTTTGTGGGTCTGATGGACCCGTTGCATTTTGTGGCTTTTAATGCCTCACAATCAAACACTTTTATGTTAAAATACTGAACAGATGTTTATTGGGATAAGGTAAACATCTGTTCAGTATTTCAAAAGATGTTTATTGCAATAAGGTAAACATCTGTTCAGTATTTTAACATAAAAGTGTTTGATTGTGAGGCATTAAAAGCCAGACAATGCAACGGGTCCATCAGACCCACAAACGCTGGCTGAGTAACAACAATATGAACGTTGCACGGAAAATGTATCTGCCAGTTTCTGCATCCCACAGGTATTCTTCTTTTGTGTTTCTGCACCTGCGGTTCCCACACAAGGTTGCAACATTGTTTGTCAACACTGTCTGCTCTCATTTTCTCGCACATTTGACCCTCTTGATGTTCTGTGTACCTACACTCTGTCCTCATCCTGTCTAGGCCTGTTGTGTGTGTGTGTGTGTGTGTGTGTGTGTGTGTGTGTGTGTGTGTGTGTGTGTGTGTGTGTGTGTGTGTGTGTGTGTGTGTGTGTGTGTGTGGTACAAAGAACATCAATATCCACACTTCTATTAGCCCCGGGTCCAGTGGACCCGGACATCTTATATGTAATAGAAATGTGTAGGAGGGGTGTATGGTGTGTGGTCATTAAATACGTATTCTGATATATGTTCTTAACAGAAAATGAGCCAAAGTCAGTGAGTCTCAGTTTGAAAAATTAATTAATTGTATCATTTTTCTTTTAATAAAAAATGAAAAGGGGTCCCACCAGAGGTGTGGACTCGAGTCACATGACTTGGACTCGAGTCAGACTCGAGTCATGAATTTGATGACTTTAGACTCGACTTGACAAAATGTAAAAAGACTTGCAACTCGACTTAGACTTTAACATCAATGACTTGTGACTTCACTTGGACTTGAGCCTTTTGAATTGACATGACTTGACATGACTTGCTACTTTCCCCAAAACCCAAAGATGAAAAAGTTATTCGGGAGCGCTCCGTATTTTTCATTGTGTACTTGTCTATCAGCGTTGCGTGTGTCAGCTGGTGTGCTCTAGAGCACACCAGCTGTTGTACTGAGCTCAGTACAACAGCCAATCAAATTAGATCTACTTTGTTTTCATCACACAGCATTCATCCAATCAATTTGCAGGACAACCAACGAAGAAGACATGTCCAAACCACACGCCAGTGAACAAAAAATTATACCTAAAATAATTTCGTTTGGGTATAAAAATGACGAGGTGGTCAACACAAAACGGTTTGCAGTATGCAACACATGCGGTTCGAAAATTACTGATGGAGAGGCAACAACTTCCAACTTCGTCCGGCATTTAAAGTTGCACAAAGAACGGTAAGTTTTGAATGTAAGATAACGTTTATTGGCTAAGTAACGTGACTTTTATTTGCTGTGTAGTTAAATCAGTGAGGCTGTAAACTCACTGCTAACGTTATAACGTTATTGCAAACACGGGAATCTGTTGCAGTTCACTACCTTATTCATACTTTTTGTTCAGTGATTTTTTTCAAGCGGGGTTACGTTAGTCAATATATCACACGTAACGTTAGACGGCGGTCAGCAGCACCGCGTATTTTAGCCACCTAAAAAAAGACAAAAATAGTAAAATAAAGGTAAAATAAATACTACGCCCCCATCGTGCACAAATGACTGACAGACTCTTGGCTAATTTGGTCTTTTGCAAATGCAATGCAGCATAAGGCCCTGACATATAAAAAGTACAACTTTTTTGTTATGTTCACGTATATGTCATGTTTTTTCAATGTTAACACTTTTGTACAAATAAGTACATTTGCACTTTATTTTTTAATGTGTTTGTTCTGTAAAGGAATGAGTTAATGTTTAAAATGACTGGTTAATAGTGCTATTATAAAGTGCAATGTCAGCACAATTTTCTTTCCTGCAATTTAAAATGCACTTGTTTTAATAAATAAATACAGCGTTTGAAAAGCATACACAATCTGTGTTAATATATTAGTCTGTGGTTAAAAGGACTTGAAAGGACTCGAAACTCAAAATGCAGGACTTAGGACTTGACTTGAGACTTTCCAGTCTTGACTTTGGACTTGACTCGGGGCTTGCCTGTCTTGACTCGGGACTTGACTCGGACTTGAGGGCAAAGACTTGAGACTTACTTGTGACTTGCAAAACAATGACTTGGTCCCACCTCTGGGTCCCACAGACCCGAACACCACACAAGGGTTAATTAGAGTCTCTCTCTAAATGTTTTCAACTCCTGTTTCTATGCCAGTCTTGCATGGCTCCGAGAGTTGTACCATAACCCTGCTTACCATATCTGCATCATGGTGTCCTTCTTTAGACAGCAATGACATCCATCCATCCATTTTCTACCGCTTTGTTTGCGATCAAATCTACAGTGCCTCTGCTATTTGCAGCCAAGCAGTGCACTCCACTAAGTCTCTGTTACTGCAAGACAAAATGAATCAACAATCAGTTCCACGCGGGCAATAACGGAGTGTTTTGCCGTACGATCTAAAGGGGTCCCTTGTACTTCACTAAAGAGAAGTCGCTTGTTTATGCAGGTGTCCTTTGATGGTGAGGGGGGTTTACGATGCTCTCGCACACAAGCCCGTCATTTGGCGTGTTTCAAGTGGTGATTGCGGCTCGTATGTTTGCATGCATGCAGAACAATGCAAGCCACCAAATGTATCAAACAACTATAGCTGTGGAGAAGCAAGACAGGCCCCGTTAGATCTACTGGTATTACATGTTGGGTACAAGTCTGGATTACAGCCTTGTAGTTGTCGGGCCTTTGCTTTTTAACAAGGCTCTGGCCATGCTAGGGTGCACTGACCACAAACATAACATAGAGTACACATAAAACTGCACTTACTTGGCCACACGGCCACTTTTTGGAGCAGCAGGGCGGCCTGGTGTGCCCTGAGGGATCACCCTTTGATCACTGTCTTTCCAACTCCTATGTCTTAACCCAGTCTGACTTTCTGTGTATATACCACATATGCATGTTTTTCACGAGAGAAAATTGAAATTGAAATATATAAATAACATATTTTGACTGCACTTTTTTCATGCACTATTCTTCTGTGAGACAAGAGTACTGTTTTTATCTATCCACGTCATAATAACACGCCATATTTAACTGAAAGTAACGATACCGGCATTGCCACGTTTGAAATAGTAATCAATTAGATTGTCCATTATGAAAAAAATGTAACGGTATTTCTAACGCCATTACTTTTCAGCACCGTTATTCCAAACACTGCTCGGTGGCCTTGTGGTTAGAGTGTCCGCCCTGAGATTGGTAGGTCGTGAGTTCAAACCCCTGCTTGGCACTCAGTATCAAGGGTTGGAATTGGGGGTTAAATCACCAAAATGATTTCCTGAGCGCGGCCACCGCTGCTGCTCACTGCTCCCCTCACCTTCCAGGGGTGTGGAACAAGGGGATGGGTCAAATGCAGAGGGTAATTTCACCACTCAGTGGTACTTTAACTTTAACTTTTCACAGGCATACATGTACAAACCCCGTTTCCATATGAGTTGGGAAATTGTGTTAGATGTAAATATAAACGGAATACAATGATTTGCAAATAATTTTCAACCCATATTCAGTTGAATATGCTACAAAGACAACATATTTGATGTTCAAACTGATACACTTCTTTTTGCAAATAATCATTAACTTTAGAATTTGATGCCAGCAACACGTGACAAAGAAGTTGGGAAAGGTGGCAATAAATACTGATAAAGTTGAGGAATGCTCATCAAACACTTATTTGGAACATCCCACAGGTGAACAGGCAAATTGGGAACAGGTGGGTGCCATGATTGGGTAAAAAAGTAGATTCCATGAAATGCTCAGTCATTCACAAACAAGGATGGGGTGAGGGTCACCACTTTGTCAACAAATGTGTGAGCAAATTGTTGAACAGTTTAAGAAAAACCTTTCTCAACCAGCTATTGCAAGGAATTTAGGGATTTCACCATCTACGGTCCATAATATCATCAAAGAGTTCAGAGAATCTGGAGAAATCACTGCACGTAAGCAGCTAAGCCTGTGACCTTCGATCCCTCAGGCTGTACTGCATCAACAAGCGACATCAGTGTGTAAAGGATATCACCACATGGGCTCAGGAACACTTCAGAAACCCACTGTCAGTAACTACAGTTGGTCGCTACATCTGTAAGTGCAAGTTAAAACTCTCCTATGCAAGGCGAAAACCGTTTATCAACAACACCCAGAAATGCCGTCGGCTTCGCTGGGACTGAGCTCATCTAAGATGGACTGATACAAAGTGGAAAAGTGTTCTGTGGTCTGACGAGTCCACATTTCAAATTGTTTTTGGAAACTGTGGACATTGTTCTCCGGACCAAAGAGGAAAAGAACCATCCGGATTGTTATAGGCGCAAAGTTGAAAAGCCAGCATCTGTGATTATATGGGGGTGTATTAGTGCCCAAGACATGGGTAACTGACACATCTGTGAAGGCACCATTAATGCTGAAAGGTACATACAGGTTTTGGAGCAACATATGTTGCCATCCAAGCAACGTTAGCATGGACGCCCCTGCTTATTTCAGCAAGACAATGCCAAGCCACATGCTACATCAACGTGGCTTTATAGTAAAAGAGTGCGGGTACTAGACTGGCCTGCCTGTAGTCCAGACCTGTCTCCCATTGAAAATGTGTGGCGCATTATGAAGCCTAAAATATCACAACGGAGACCCCCAGACTGTTGAACAACTTAAGCTGTACATCAAGCAAGAATGGGAAATAATTCCACCTGAGAAGCTTAAAAAATGTGTCTCCTCAGTTCCCAAATGTTTATTGAGTGTTGTTAAAAGAAAAGGTGATGTAACACAGTGGTGAACATGCCCTTTCCCAACTACTTTGGCACGTGTTGCAGCCATTAAATTCTAAGTTAATTATTATTTGCAAAAAACAAATTAAGTTTATGAGTTTGAACATCAAATATCTTGTCTTTGTAGTGCATTCAATTGAATATGGGTTGAAAAGGATTTGCAAATCATTGTATTCCGTTTATATTTACATCCAACACAATTTCCCAACTCATATGGAAACGGGGTTTGTATAATAAGAAGCTAGTTGCTGTCATTAATAAAACAAAAACGGTCTGTTTTAGACAGGACTGTACATTGTTTTCGTCTTATTCTACTATTTGTTGTTGTTGTTTTATTATGAACTTAGTCATTTGTACTGAGCAGCCAGGACAGAGACGTGTGTCATGATTAATCATTGTTTTATAGTTTTTGTTTGTTTCTGTCACCCTTCTGTGGTGGCTAGAGGTAGGTAGTAACGTGCTACATTTACTCCGTTACATTAAGTTAAGTCACTTTTGGGATCAATTATACTTGTCAGAGTAGTTTTAATGCAACATGCTTTTTCCTTTTTTTTGTGTGTGTGAAAAAGAAACGCTACTTTTACTTTCATTCCAATCGCGACATTTATTTTTATCAAATCTTTTAGAATTTCTTGATTACTGCTTGCCAAGACGTGTTTATTTGGCTTGTTATCTAGCGGTCATTGTCACATGATTGTCTCACTAATCCAATGTAAGCACTCGTGATGTTTAAAACCATTACACCAATCAAACAGATCGTTGCATGTTACATGGAAAAGCAAAACAAGCTGGTGGTAGGAGGGACTGACACTGTTTATACACTGCAAAAAGTCAGTGTTCAAAAACAAGAAAAAAAAGATACAAAAATTAGGGGTATTTTATTTGAACTAAGCAAAATTATCTGCCAATAGAACAAGAAAATTTGGCTTGTCAAGACTTTCCAAAACAAGTAAAATTAGCTAACCTCAATGAACCCAGAAATACCTTAAAATAAGTACATTCTCACCAATAACAAATGCATTTTTCTTGGTAGGAAATAAAGATACCTTTTTGCTAAAATATATTGAAAAATATTCTTAAATTAAGTAAATGCTAGTGCCATTATCTTGACATAATGATATGCGCTCTGCATTACATTTCTTGAAACAAGCAAACTTATACTAAAAACGAATTTATTGTTCTTAATGGAAAGGCAACAAGGCAACCGCTTGTTACTCTCGGGGTTTCCTAGCCGCTCAGGCAAATCATATGGTCTAAAAATGCATTTTTCCATCGATAACATGACATCATCGCGCCAAGTGCGTGCTCTTTCAGTCAATTAGTGCACATATATACAGCCCTGCCCCCGGCCAAAAAAAAATGTATTATAATTTTGAGGAATTTATCTGAACTATTTCTGATCAAAATTGTTTGAAATGTCAAATGTTTAAACACTAACTGTCAGTTTACTGTACTGTGCCAACTGTACTACTATATGAGTATGTATGTTCTATTGTTTCATTGAAAATAAAACAGCAAAGTCAATTTGGCTGTCATTTGTTTTAATTATGAGACACAATCGTGTCAAAATCATGATTTTTTTTTTCATGCTTGAAATAAGAAATTATTACTTTGAAAAAGCAGTTTTATACTTTTGAGTGTTGAAGACACAGCTTTGCAACAGTTGATATTCTAGTTTCAAGCATGTTTTACACAATTTAGGTCATAAAATCTCAGCAACAAGCTGTAATATCTTACTGAGATCATTTAGGACCAAAACCCTTAAAACAAGTAAAACACTAACATAAAATCTGCTTAGTGAGAAGAATTATCTTATCAGACAGAAAATATGCACATATCACCCTTATTTGAGATATTTAATCTTACTTAGATTTCAGTTTTTGCAGTGTATAGTAGCTGAAATAAGTGAGTTTTTTTTTTTTTTAAATATTGTTATTAGCCGGATCATGTTTTGTTCTGTTAGTGTTGACTCCATCAGTTCTGTTTTCAGCACCCTTGGGTTTGTGTTTCAGTTGCCATGACTGCGGATTAGTTTCACCTGCCTCCGATTAGTGTTCGGGATGCTCACCTGCTCCTGAGCACTAATCAGAGAGCTATTTATTCCCGTTTCTGTGCACAAACAGTCTGGCTTCCTTGTTTGCATCACGCAACATTTAACGACGGCCATAGTTTTTGATTCTTGGTTCCAGTTTATACGCTAGCTCCCGTGCTAGCCTCCTCCTTAGCTTTGCCTCCCGTGCTATCGGCACGCTTTTGTTTTTTCTGCATTTCCTGCATGGTATATGCAAATAAATCATTTCCTACCTGCACGCTGTCTCCGGAGGGGGGGAGGAGTATATTTATAGCTAGAATTCACTGAAATTCAAGTATTTCTTATACATATATATATATATATATATATATATATATATATATATATATATATATATGTATATGTATATATATATATATATATATAAATGTTACTGCATACGTCAGCAATCAAATTAGTAATCCGTTTGCTTACTTACTACTAAAAGAGAAGTTGTCTAGTTATTTAATACCAACATTGGTTATTTGAATTTTGAATTGCAATAAGAAACATACGTTTAATGTATCATAAGATTTTATGTTAAAATTAGGTCCCTTTTATTTTGAAAAATATCGGAATACATTTCGGTACAGGTAGCAAAATATTGGTATCAGGACAACCCTAACAAAGACACACACACACACACACACACACACACACACACACACACCTACTAAAAATTTAAAGTAACGGCACTGTTACTTGACATTGGCCTAGTGGTTAGAGTGTCTGCCCTGAGATCGGTAAGTTGTGAGTTCAAACCCCGGCTGAGTCATACCAAAGACTATAAAAATGGGACCCATTACCTCCCTGCTTGGCACTCAGCATTAAAGGTTGGAATTGGTGGTAAAATCACCAAAAAAGATTCCCGGGCGCGGCCACCGCTGCTGCCCACTGCTCCCCTCACCTCCCAGGGGGTGATCAAGGGTGATGGGTCAAATGCAGAGGGTAATTTCACCGCACCTAGTGTGTGTGTGACAATCATTGGTACTTTAACTTTTAACTTTAACATTCCAAAAAGCCAAAGAACAAGCAAATCCCACCTGGAATTGAACCTTTACATGCTCACTGAGCTGAAATATCAAGATAGAATCTTGGTTTGATATACAGGACAACAAATCGCTAAGTTTTCTATTCCATGGTTATCATCACTGTATCGATCCGTTGTGGTGAAGAAGGAGCTGAGCCGGAAGCAAAGCTCTCGATTTACCGGTCGATGTACGTTCCCATCCTCACCTATGGTCATGAGCTTTGGGTCATGACCGAAAGGACAAGATCACGGGTACAAGCGGCCGAAATGAGTTTCCTCCGCCGAGTGGCGGGGCTCTCCCTTAGAGATAGGGTGAGAAGCTCTGTCATTCGGGGGGAGCTCAAAGTAAAGCCGCTGCTCCTCCACATCGAGAGGAGCCAGATGAGGTGGTTCGGGCATCTGGTCAGGATGCCACCCGAACGCCTCCCTAGGAAGGTGTTTCGGGCACGTCCGACCGGTAGGAGGCCACGGGGAAGACCCAGGACACGCTGGGAAGACTATCTCTCCCGGCTGGCCTGGGAACGCCTCGGGGTCCCCCGGGAGGAGCTGGACGAAGTGGTTGGGGAGAGGGAAGTCTGGGCTTCCCTGCTTAAGCTGCTGCCCCCGCGACCCGACCTCGGATAAGCGGAAGAAGATGGATGGATGGATGGATGGATGGTTATCATCACAATTTTCTTGTTTGGCATCACACACAAAAGCGAAAAAGCAGAACTGTGGAGGGAGGTGTGGCCAGCGCGCTTGCAGGAGTAAAGGTCACCGCCGCTGTCTATGGTGCTGAGGACGAGCGCCATCGGATAGGGGCGGGGCATGTGCTGACGGCGAGACACGGCTGGCAGGTGATTAGATTTCACAGGTGATACGTGTTAATCTAACATCTGCTGTCTTTAACAGTAAGCGGCCGAGTGCAGGACGAGGAGAGGATACGGATGTGGCTGAAAAGTCACGTCCTGCCGGAGAGAAAAGTCTGAAAAAATTCTATGGACATTAAACCATTGTTAAAAACTGCAAGCGTGTAATAGCGGAACGGATAGTAAGCGACTTCCACAAGAACATACTTGCCGAGTTAATTTCTGTTTGAGGTGTATATTATTGTGAAGTGAGGTGAATTCTATTTATATAGCGCTTTTCTCTACTGTGCAAATGTTGTTGGAATTATAAATAGTACAATTTGTTTAAAGTCCTGGAGTCTTTTCAGAGAGCATACATGTCGTACATGCGGCTGGATTGTAGAAGAGCTCTTTGTCCATTAAAAGGCAGCTTGCAGCCGGCAGGACTTCAGCTTTGAGCTCTTAAAATAAACCTTTTGGCTGTGCGGTGAGCTGAGGACACTCCTAGCTTAGATCTCTGCAGCCAGTCCGCCCTGAAGAGTTGCCAACTTTTATGTTCCTTCATCTCGTTGGTTCGCGTGAGGAGGTGTAGGACATGAAAGCCGCCCAGCTTGGAACTCTTGCAGACTGCAGCAGCAATGCTCTCCGCCTTGTGGTGTCTGTGCTGTGCATGCTTGTCTTGTTCTTTTTTTTCCCAACAAAGGGTGTCTGTTTTGTTTTTGGCACTGCATGTTAAAATTACAATGGCACACAGAATAGGACACATCTCCACCAAAGCCAACAGATCGTCATTTTGGAGTTGTTTTTGTGTGTGTGCCAGAATTGAATAAATATCAATTATTGGGCAAATTAGTCATTATTTTATATTTTGAGCAATGCATCTATATTTTTAATTGCCTTGCTAAATTGGGGCCCTAAGCAGAATTTTATTTTGAGCCGCCCTCCCATTAAAAAAAAAAAAATCACATGATTTTATTTAAGTTTCATACTTTTTTGATCAAACTTGAATTTAATTTGATGTTTTATGTTTTAAAAAAAAAAAATTAATAGGAAATACATTGTTCAATTGTGTTTTTGTCATGTTCTGTTTAGTTTTGCACTCCCTCTGTTCCTGTCTTGAGCACACCTGGGTTTGTGTTTTGGTTGCCATGGGTGCAGACTGGTTTCACCTGCCTCTGATTAGTGTTCGGCACGCTCACCTGCTGCCGGGCACTAATCAGAGAGCTACTTATCCCCACTGTTCGCCACACTCGGTCTGGCTTCCTTGTTTCTTTGTTTCTTGATTAGAGTTTACGTGCCAAGCTTCGCCATAGCTCCCATGCTATCCAGAACAATGTTCTGTATTTTTGTGTTTTGCATGATTTATGGACAATAATAATAATATCTTACCTGCACGCTTCGTCCGGAGTTTTCCGTCTGCATCCTGGAAGAACGACTTGCAGTAAAATGAGACCCCGACGTGACAGTTTTAGTGCAAAATTGCAAAATTAACATCATGAAAACATAAAGTTGCAAGAACTCCTGGCAAAATTTGCCATTACAGTTGTTTGTTATTTGCTGTCAACTGGTTCCGGATTTGACCGCGATAAATGAATTTCCGCAAAGTAAAAATTATTTATTTTAAATCAAATATTTCAATAGCTGGAGCATAAAAAAATATGTTTTTAATGAAGCTGGGATAGGCTCCAGCACCAAGCAGTAGTAAATGGATGGATGGATGGACAATATAAGAGCCCTCTAGGCATGAAATAAAACACCCTCTCCTCACCTTTACACATTTGTCATCCAATAAAAGTCATGGTGTGAATTAGTGTTGTCCCGATACCAATATTTTGGTACTGGTACCAAAATTATTTCGATACTTGTCTGTACTTTTCTAAATAAAGGGGACCACAAAAAATTGCATTATTGGCTTTATTTTAACAAAAAATCATACGGTAAATTAAACATATGTTTCTAGTGCAAGTTTGTCCTTAAATAAAATAGTGAACATACAAGACAACTTGTCTTTTATTATTTATTATTTATTCATGCCAAACCAACAAACTGTGTCATTTTCCATTCTATTATTTTGTCAACATTATTAAGGACAAGTGGTAGAAAATTAATTATTAATCTACTTGTTCATTTACTGTTAGTATCTGCTTACTTTCTCTTTTAACATGTTCTATCTACACTTCTGTTAACATGTAATAATCGCTTATTCTTCTGTTGTTTGATACTTTACATTAGTTTTGGATGATACCACAAATTTAGGTATCAATCCGATTGTCTTTATATTCCAGCGAGTTAATCAATTTTTGGATCTGAGGTAGTGTTGTAACGATACCAAAATTTGGGACCGGTACCAGTGCTAAAATTATTTCGGTACTTTTCTAAATAAAGGGGATTACCAAAAAATTGCATTATTGGCTTTATTTTAACAAAAAATCTTAGAGTACATAAAATATATGTTTCTTATTGCAAGATTGTCCTTAAATAAAACAGTGAACATACTAGACAACTTGCCTTTTAGTAGTAAGTAAACAAACAAAGGCTCCTAATTTAGGCTGCTGACATATGCAGTAACATATTGTGTCATTTATCATTCTATTATTTTGTCAAAATTACTAAAGACAAGTGGTCGAAAATGAATTATTAATCTACTTGTTCATTTACTGTTAACATCTGCTTACTTTCTCTTTTAACATGTTCTATCTACACTTCTGTTAAAATGTAATAATCACTTATTCTTCTGTTGTTTGATACTTTACATTAGTTTTGGATGATACCACACATTTGGGTATCAATCCGATACCAAGTAGTTACAGGATCATACATTGGTCATAATCAATGTCCTCATGTATCCAGGGACATATTTCCTGAGTTTATAAACATAATATAAATTTGTAAAAAAACAAAAGAAGATGTTGTGATGCCAAAAAATATCGACGTAATCATGATACCAAGTTGTACTTGGTATCATTTCAGTGGATGTTATGTGTAGATCTACCAATGACCTACCGGTACTTTTCAGAGGCGGTATAGTACCGAATATGATTCATTAGTATCGCGGTACTATACTAATACTGGTATACCGTCCAACCCTAGTGTGAATTAACTATCAGCAAAAGACATGGAAAAGGGGTAGGATAAAATATAAGCTTTGCTTCTTCCTGCTCCTTTTCAGATATATTGAAATGTGCAAATATATTTTCTTAATGTAACTTGTGAAATATGCCTGAAACAAACAAATCAGAACCATAACTAATAATGCTGTCTAAGGCTGATTGGTTTGGTTTCGTCCAGTGACCAATACTACTGTAGTATTGACATTTTTAGTGTATTTATATATTGTATTTAGCCATTTCTATGCTTGGAAATGCTTAATTTGAAGCAAAAATTGTAAAAAAAAAAAAAAAAAAAAAAAAAAAAAAAAAGGCGCCCTGCCATTCATAAATTGACATTTTACATACACTATATTGCCAAAAGTATTTGGCCACCAATCCAAATGATCAGAATCAGGTGTCCTAATCACTTGGCCCGGCCACAGGTGTATAAAATCAAGCACTTAGACATGGAGACAGTTTCTACAAACATTTGTGAAAGAATGGGCCGGTCTCAGGAGCTCAGTGATTTCCAGCGTGGAATTGTCATAGGATGCCACCTGTGCAACAAATTCAGTTGTGAAATGTCCTCGCTCCTAAATATTCCAAAGTCAACTTTATTATAAGAAAAGTGAAGAGTTTGGGAACAACAGCAAGTCAGCCACCAAGTGGTAGGCCACGTAAACTGACAGAGAGGGGTCAGCGGATGCTGAAGCGCATAGTGCAAAGACTTTCTGCACAGTCAGTTGCTACAGAGCTCCAAACTTCATGTGACCTTCCAATCAGCCCACGTACAGTACGCAGAGAGCGTCATAGAATGGGTTTCCATGGCCGAGCAGCTGTATCTAAGCTATACATCACCAAGTCCAATGCAAAGCGTGGGATGCAGTGGTGTAAAGCACGTCACCACTGGACTCTAGAGCAGTAGAGACGCATTCTCTGGACTGATGAATCACGCTTTTCCATCTGGCAAACTGATGGACCAGTCTGGGTTTGGAGGTTGCCAGGAGAATGCTACCGAGTGTGAAATTTGGCGTAGGAGGAATTACGGTGTGGGGTTGTTTTTCAGGAGTTGTTGCAGTGAAAGGAACTTTGAATGGTCGAAGATACCAAAACATTTTGGACAATTCCATAGGATGACACTTCAAGTTCATATGTGAGTAAAGGCAGGTGGCCAGATACTTTTGGCAATATCATCATCGGCGGTCACTCGAACGAGTATGACGATCCTCCTGTTAGGGGTGCATCCCTTTATGGAGAATGCCTGTGCGTGACTTTGTTTAACGTGGGGAGACTGGTGCACAGACAGTCACCACATGATCCTTGACAGAATCGGGTCAGGGTCCAGTGGCATGGAGTCCAAGACGACTGGGGACACTTTTCTGCTGCAGCCTTCTTCCACCATCGCAGCCATTGTGGTAGTTCTTAAATCTACCGTCTTCCGCCTGTTTTCTGCCGTTGAGGTCTTCTCCGTATCCTGGCTAGGGGGCAGTCAGGTACTAGGCCTTTGCCAAGGGCCACCTGGGGTAACAGTAGTAAAGGGGTTAACCTCCTAGTGGCATGGAGTCCAAGATAACTGGGGACCCTTTTCTGCTGCAGCCTACCTCCGCCATCGCAGCCATTGTGGTAGTTCTTAAATCTACCGTCTTCCGCCTGTTTTCCGCCGTTGAGGTCTTCACCGTATCCCTGGCAAGGGGGCAGCCAGGTACTAGGCCTTTGCCAAGGGCCACCTGGGGTAACAGTAGTAAAGGGGTTAACCTCCTAGTGGCATGGAGTCCAAGACGACTGGGGACCCTTTTCTGTTGCAGCCTACTTTCGCCATCGCAGCCATTGTGGTAGTTCTTAAATCTACCGTCTCCCGCCTGTTTTCCGCCGTTGAGGTCTTCACCGTATCCCTGGCTAGGGGGCAGCCAGGTACTAGGCCTTTGCCAAGGGCCACCTGGGGTATCAGTAGTAAAGGGGTTAACCTCCTAGTGGCATGGAGTCCAAGACGACTGGGGACCCGTTTCTGCTGCAGCCTACTTCCGCCATCGCAGCCATTGTGGTAGTTCTTAAATCTACTGTCTTCCGCCTGTTTTCCGCCGTTGAGTACTTCACCGTATCCCTGGCTAGGGAGCAGTCAGGTACTAGGCCTTTGCCAAGGGCCACCTGGGGTAACAGTAGTAAAGGGGTTAACCTCCTAGTGGCATGGAGTCCAAGACGACTGGGGACCCTTTTCTGCTGCAGCCTTCCGCTTTCGCAGCCGTTGTGGTAGTTCTTAAATCTACCGTCTTCCGCCTGTTTTCCGCCGTTGAGGTCTTCACCATCTCCCTGGCTAGGGAGCAGTCAGGTACTAGGCCTTTGCCAAGGGCCACCTGGTGTAACAGTAGTAAAGGGGTTAACCTCCTAGTGGCATGGAGTCCAAGACGACTGGGGACCCTTTTCTGCTGGAGCCTCCTTCCGCCATCGCAGCCATTGTACTAGTTCTTAAATCTACCGTCTTCCGCCTGTTTTCCGCCGTTGAGGTCTTCACCGTATCCCTGGCTAGGGGACAGCCAGGTACTAGGCCTTTGCCAAGGGCCACCTGGGGTAACAGTAGTAAAGGGGTTAACCTCCTAGTGGCATGGAGTCCAAGACGACTGGGGACCCTTTTTTGCTGCAGCCTACTTCCGCCATCGCAGCCATTGTGGTAGTTCTTAAATCTAACGTCTTCCGCCTGTTTTCCGCCGTTGAGGTCTTCACCGTATCCCTGGCTAGGGAGCAGTCAGGTACTAGGCCTTTGCTAAGGGCCACCTGGGGTAACTGTAGTAAAGGGGTTAACCTCCTAGTGGCATGGAGTCCAAGACAACTGGGGACCCTTTTCTGCTGCAGCCTACTTCCGCCATTGCAGCCATTGTGGTAGTTCTTAAATCTACCGTCTTCCGCCTGTTTTCCGCAATTGAGGTCTTCACCGTATCCCTGGATAGGGAGCAGTCAGGTACTAGGCCTTTGCCAAGGGCCACCTGGGGTAACAGTAGTAAAGGGGTTAACCTCCTAGTGGCATGGAGTCCAAGACGACTGGGGACCCTTTTCTGCTGCAGCCTACTTCCGCCATTGCAGCCATTGTGGTAGTTCTTAAATCTACCGTCTTCCGCCTGTTTTCCGCAATTGAGGTCTTCACCGTATCCCTGGATAGGGAGCAGTCAGGTACTAGGCCTTTGCCAAGGGTCACCTGGGGTAACAGTAGTAAAGGGGTTAACCTCCTAGTGGCATGGAGTCCAAGACGACTGGGGACCCTTTTCTGCTGCAGCCTACTTCCGCCATCGCAGCCATTGTGGTAGTTCTTAAATCTACCTCCTGGTGACCCAAGACCCCATAGTGCCGGATGCACTTTAACGTCATGCCCAGGACAGGGAATACACACTATATTTTGCAATATAGTGTATATCTCTTATATGTTTGCACACAAAAGTCATCCATAACCTTCTTTGATAGGCCTGATTTATTTCATGAATGCATTATTTACTAAGATACTGACGAAACGACTACACACCTGAATGTAGGTCACATAATGTAATGGGTTTATTCGCGGTTGCATAATCCTGCAAACAGCATAAAAAACATATCTTCTATACATTGTATAGATTTCTTTTAAGTAGTCTATTAATAGACTGCAGAGGGCCACGGAGCGGCCTATCTCCGTAACCGACTATTAATCATTCACACACACCCTTAAACAGGCTGTTCACAAACACAGACAGGGGGGACACACACACAGAGACAGATGGTTCACACATACAAACACATTTCCATTCACATGCAACCAACTAGTCGTTACCCAGCCCTGCAGACAGCATGTTAAACAAATAACTTTTATTCATGTCTCGCCACAAAACCTCCAGAGAGACCATTTATTGAAGGGTTTTCATTCCACCCCAACCCCCCCCCCCCCCCCCCCCCCCCAAAAAAAATTGTAATGTTTTTTCCTTTGGCTGGAATTCATCAGCTGGCGCGTAAAGAGAGAGTTTTCTCTCCACGTTTGAATCCGGGCAGAAGACTCCTCCCGGCAGGGGAGTCATAAAATGACACATTTCATGTGGACGGCGTCGCGAGACACGACTTTAAATAGGGAGCGCTTCAGACGCACACTCATGCAGTTAAGTCGGCGATACCGGCTTGATGGGAAAGCCTGTTATTTGGGACGTTTACCCAACAATTAAGACACTGAGTAACAGTCTGCTGCCATGACTGGCTGTCGTCTGCAAAAGCAAGCACATTCAACGCTCGTCCGTGTTTGTCGCACCGTCTCGCACGTGCGTGGCTGCATAACGCTGACACATGCCCTCCTTCCACAACCTGACAGGCTTAGAGTTACCTGATTAAGAAACCCAAATACGGGATGGCTGGAAATAGAAAGGAAACTTTTGTTTTTGGAGCAGCCGTAACACCCAAAATAGACAAGTTGAGGATAAAACCTGTGAGGTTTTTTCCCCCGCTGCTTCTTATCCACGTAAACAAGCGTGTATTCCTTCTCGGGCTGCCCTACATTGCCGATCGCTATCTCAGGGCTGCTTTGTAACAGACAGATTATCCCACAGTTACAGAGAAAGGATCTGGTCGGTTCTAGAAAGAAGAGGATTCTACTATAAGCTTGGCACTTGTTGATTGCATGTGCTTTTAAAGTTGCACAAGGTTCACCCGGACCTGTTTTTTTTTAATATGGGCCTGCTTGTGCAATATATAATCCTGGCCCAATTGGAAGCATCAAAAGTGTTAGGTACACTTGAAGTTAGTGCATTTTACCCTATAGTCAAAGATCCTCTATATCAGTGGTTCTCAAACATTTTTCTCCAAGTTTCCTCCATAATGACCAACAGTAAAGTACAGTAGCGTAGTAGGCATAAGTATAATTAAAAAACAAGGCGCAGGGACGGTGTGGCGCGGTTGGGAGAGTGACCGTGCCAGCAACCTGAGGGTTCCTGGTTCGATCCCCCGTTTCTACCAACCTAGTCACGTCCGTTGTGTCCTTGAGCAAGACACTTCACCCTTGCTCCTGATGGGTCGGGGTTAGCGCCTTGCATGGCAGCTCCCGCCATCAGTGTGTGAATGGGAGAATGTGGAATTAGTGTCATAGCGCTTTGAGTACCTTGAAGGTACAAAAGCGCTATACAAAGTATATTTAATATTATTGTCCACTGTAACATTACACACAGTTTGATCAGTAACACTCTGTTTGAATCTAGGAAATTAAAACACTGTACTTTACTAAAGTGATTTGTTGGCGTGCTATCAGATGGAGCCCGCGTACCACTAATTGTGCACGTACCACAGTTTGAGATTCCCTGTTCTGCCGACACGTTTTGCTGTTTTTAAGTAATAACTGCAAAACGCCAGTCAAGGATCCTCCACATGTCAAGAGCACACTGTTGTTTTATAAGCACCAACAACAGAATCTCTGGTCAAAGATCCTCAGTGATTCTCAATATGTGAGAATCACTATATTTGAGTTCAGTGTTTTATTTTCCTATATTCAAACACAGTCTTACTGTTCAAACTGTGAATAATGTTACAGTGTCCAAAAATATTAAATATATGTGTTAAATAAACCCCCTGCCCTGTTTTTAAAGAATACTTGTGTGACGCCACGCATGGCGTTAGTGCGTTTACGCGAGTCAAAGATCCTCTATATCAGTGGTTCTCAAACGTTTTTCTCAGAGTTCCCCCATAATGACCAACAGTAAAGGAATGTAGCGTAGTAGGCCAAAGTAATTTTAAAAACAAGGCAGATGTTTTATTTGATAAGTATATTTATATTATTGTCCACTGTAACATTACACGCAGTTTGATCAGTAACACTCTGTTTGAATCTAGGAAATTAAAACACTGTACTTTACTCAAGCGATTTGTTGGCGTGCTATCAGATGGAGCCCGGGTACCACTAATGGTACACGTATCACAGTTTGAGATTCACTGTTCTGTAAAAGCGTTTTGCTGTTTTTAAGGAATAACTGCAAAACACCAGTCAAAGATCCTCCATATGTCAGGAGCACTCTGTTTAAAAAGCACAAACAATCGAATCTCTGGTCAAAGATCCTCTATATCAGTGATTCTCAATATGTGAGTGTGGAGGGGGGCGTGGCCTGCGGGTCTGCAGTGAAGCGGGGTGTGCCAGGACCGGCTTCGAGATCAGCGACAGGTGCGTAGATGACACAGCTGAGAGTGTTTGTCTGATCACCTGTCGCTCTGTTAAAGGCAGCAGTCGGTAAGGAGAGAGAGAATTGTTGATGGTGGAAGACGAGAACGAGAAACAAGAAAGACTTTGACATGGCTGAAAAGCACAAAAAGGACAATTTATTGAAAAATAAAACATTGTTCAAAACCCTGAACGCATCTGTCATGTCCGTGGTTGGTGGTCCGAAGAACCCGGAGACGCAAGACCTCCACAGTGAGAATCACTATATTTGAGTTCAGTGTTTTATTTTCCTATATTCAAACACAGTCTTACTGTTCAAACTGTGTTACAGTGTCCAAAAATATTAAATATATTTGTGAACCACTGTACTATGTGAAAGGAGCTCTCCGTTGTCTTTACGGACTAACTGAAAAAACACTAATTAAAAAAAAGCTCATCCACATCACAGGACGTGCAGTCATCTCTTGCCACATCGAGCTTCAAATATTACAGTTTCACACAATTTAAGTTGCTCCAAGTCCTAACTTGGCAAAGTTAACTAAAACTATCAATACTACAGTTGTATTGGCCATTAGATGAAACCAAACCAAACAGATCACGCTGTTCAGTATCGTGGCCACTGATTGGCTCAGCCTCAGCCAGCATTACTACATTGCAGTAAAAGAGTTTAAAGGTGACAAAGGGGTGTTATTACATGTCTAGAAGGCTTTGTTGAAAATGTATTTGAAAGGCAGTAAACAGTTTTTAATGCAGGTTTGGTTGGGGACCACTGCTGTATATAACAGGAACACTGCTCTTTTTAGAAATGTCAGTTTTCAAAACTAGTATCATTACTATCAGAGCACATCTGTTGCAAAATCAAATTTGGCCCTTATATTGATTTCACTATGAAAATAAGTTTTTGTATGCATCCAACCGGAGGTAACATTTGTTTGCTAATTAGCTACTTGCGCTGACAACCATTTTTTCCAAAATTCATAATTCACATCATTATGGCTGTATTTTCAAACCAACATTACATTGATGTTATTGTCACCATGCACTCTATGAACCAGAGGTGGGTAGAGTAGCCAGAAATTGTACTCAAGTAAGAGTGCTGTTACTTTAGAGATTTATTACTCAAGTAAAAGTAAGGAGTAGTCACCCAAATATTTACTTGAGTAAAAGTAAAAATGTTGTCAAAAAACTACTCAAGTACTGAGTAACTGATGAGTAACCTGTTTGTTTAATGATGACGGCAACAAATAATGCACAACAATATTAAAATAGCAATGAGCAAATTCAGAGCCAGGAATATCTCTTAAGCAACTAAAACAATAATATATTAAATAATAATATATTAATGTAAAAAACATTAAGGCAAATTGAGCCACAATTACTTAACAGCACCATAGGCTCAGTAGGCAGAGATTACAAAGGAAAATAACAAGTTAGCCTTTACGCAAACCATAAACTGATAGGTGTGGGCTGCACCTGGGAACACACTGTGCACTTCTGATTGGTGTTTCTATGCATACGTGAGTGTGTGTGCGACTGTGCGTGTGTGTTTCTCTCTCACTGTCTGTCTGACTATGAGGCTGCAGTGCGTTAATAAATGTCCCCACACAATGTACATTTGACAGTGATTCATAGCAGGGAAGCTAACATCAGCCTACGGTGACAGCTAAAATATCTACTAACGTTACTTACCGCCGTGTGCTTCTTCAAATTTGACGTTGAGTTCATGTAAGCTTAAGCTTGTTGTTGTTTGCCGCTGAAACTTTATGTGCAGTTAATCATGTGACCGCCTGGCTCTGTTTGATTGGTGAAACGGAGTCAAACGTCACCAGTGACTGCATTTGATTGGTGAAACGGAGTCAAACGTCACCAGTGACTGCATTTGATTGGTGAAACACAGGCATGCGATAGATCCTACTTTGAAGGTCTGTCTGACAAACCAAAACAAACAAAGCGTGCATTAACAGATCGATAAAAATCAGTAGCGAGTAGCGAGCTGAATGTCGATAAATGGAGCGTAGTAAAAGTAGTGTTTCTTCTCTATAAATATACTCAAGTAAAAGTAAAAGTATGTTGCATTACAACTACTCTTAGAAGAACAATTTATCCCAAAAGTTACTAGTAGATATAACGGAGTAAATGTAGCGCGTTACTACCCACCTCTGCTATGAACTTAGCAAACATCAGAAAAGCCAGTAGTCATGCAGCTATGTTTTCGCTAGCGCAACTAATTCATCTTTAGCCGCAAGCTAACAGTAATATCGACCCATTACCTCCCTGCTTGGCACTCTGCCTCAAGGATTGAAATTGGGGGTTAAATCACCAAAATGATTCCCGAGCATGGCCACCGCTGCTGCTCACTGCTCCCCTCACCTCCCAGGGGGTGGAACAAGGAGATGGGTTAAATGCAAAGGGTAATTTCACCACACCTAGTGTGTGTGTGACTATCAGTGGTACTTTAACTTAAAATATGTCAATCGAGAGGGTGTGTGATGTTCATATGTTGTCAATATTCAGTGGTTTATCATTCATAGTTAATATTGTAAAACCCACATGTACATTTTGGGTGTCTCGTTCAGTAAAAAAATGTAACATTCTACACTGCAAAAAATCAGTGTTCAAAAACAAAAAAAAAAAATACAAAAATTAGGGGTATTTTATTTGAACAAAGCAAAATTATCTGCCAATAGAACAAGAAAATACGGCTTGTCAAGACTTTACAAAACAAGTAAAATTAGCTAACCTCAATGGACCCCAAATACCTTAAAATAAGTATATTCTCACTAATAACAAGTGCACTTTTCTTGGTAGAAAAAAAATGAGACCTTTTTGCTCAAAATGTTGAAAAATATTATTTTGCTAGTGTCATTATCTTGACATAATAATATGCACTCGGCATCATGATGTTTTTGTTCATGCTTGAAGTATGAAATTCTTACTTTAAAAAAGTAGTTTTATACTCGTGAGTGTTGATGACCCAGCATTGCATCAGTTGATATTCTAGTTTCAAGCATGTTTGACTCAATATAGGTCATCAAATCTCAGCAACAAGCTGTAATATCTTACTGAGATCATTTAGGACCAAAACCCTTAAAACAAGTAAAACACTCTAACATAAAATCTGCTTAGTGAGAAGAATTATCTCACCAGACAGAAAATAAGCAAACATCACCCTTATTTGAGATATTTAATCTTACTTAGATTTCAGTTTTTGCAGTGCATTACATTTTTTAAGGCGGTCTGTCATAACGTTTTTAACATTCAATCAGACATTATTGTGAGGTTTTGTATTAGTGTTCCTAAAAATCAGATTTACCGGACCCCAAACACATTTTTTTCTCTAAAGTTGCCCCCCCGAGTCAAACTAATTGCCTTGGCCTGTTGCATAGTGTGTTGTCATGTGCAGTGCAGCATGATTACTGACTACTGCATACTGAGTTGAAGGAAACTGGGAATTTTCACAACTGTAGCACTATTATGCAGAATTTTTCCAACTAAAATGGTGTAAAGTAATAACTTAGGAGGAATGAATTAGTGATTTTCTTCTTTTTTGCACTTGTCACTTCCTCCATAATGTCAGGCTCTCAGTGCCTCACATGAGTGTTGTTCGGCCCCGGTCAGGCGTGCGAGACGACCGTTCTGGAGCGTCTCTGTCACATCCTGCCGCTAATCCACACCTCCCCCCGCCGGAACACTTCCTCTTCCTTGTCACTGTGCATCCATACATGCAAAGTACTGCACACATCAGCCTTGTTTGCTTATGTGTGTGTGCAGGCGCGTGTGTGTGTGTGTTTGTGTGTGTGTCTGTGTGTGCAGGTACAGATTTGTGGGCCATGTGTTTCCCACAAATACGCGATGACTAATAACATAACCTCTGATTTGACCGTCATCTCACAATCTGCTCCCTCGCGGGTTTCGACGCTCGCACCACGCCGGATGTAAACAAAGGTATCTTTCGAATTGATCGGTCCGTTTCGGGTGACACGCTCGCACACCTTTGTTTACGCAGATGTGGGTCAAATCGAGTGTCTGTATCGAATGTAGTTCTCGGAAGCAGGTCAGCGGAGTCGTTATGTGCTGGCCCAGATATCTTAACCTATATTTGAGCTATTGTGTCAAGCGACGGTGGGAAAATGGAGGAAAGTGGAGGAAAAAGCCATCAGACATCTGAAAAGTCTGGAATGTCACAATAGCTTTTGTCCCACGCCATAACGGGTTATAACGCAGGGATATTGAGTGTCGGGATGGTACGGGAGACGGTGATTTTCCATTACGACTTCTATTTCCCAAGGTTTGTTTTCTACCATAAACCAATAAATAGACTAAGACTTCCTTTTTATTGTCATTTAAATTTGAACTTTACAGTGCAGATAGGAACGGAATGTTGTTGTATTGGCTCGTTGTAGTGCAGGATAAAAGAGCAATAAGGTGCAGATATAAATAAAATTGATTACTGTACAGATAAATATATTGCAATTTTTCATATGCATCCACGTTTATGGATGTATGTTATATTGTCTTTATATTGCAGCGAGTTAATCCGTTTTTGGGGGGGAATTGAGGGAATTATTTTGATGCGTTCAAGCATACTTGCCAACCTTGAGGCCTCCGATTTTGGGAGGTGGGGGGTGGGGGCGTGGTCGGGGGTGGGGCAGGGCGTGGTTAAGAGGGGAGGAGTATATTGACAGCTAGAATTCACCAAGTCAAGTATTTCATACATATATATATATATATATACATATATATATATATATATATATATATATATATATATATCCATCCATCCATTTTCTACCGCTTATTCCCTTTTGGGGTCGCGGGGGGCGCTGGAGCCTATCTCAGCTACAATCGGGCGGAAGGCAGGGTACACCCTGGACAAGTCGCCACCTCATTGCAGGGCCAACACAGATAGACAGACAACATTCACACTCACATCCACACACTAGGGCCAATTTAGTGTTGCCAATCAACTTATCCCCAGGTGCATGTCTTTGGAAGTGGGAGGAAGCCGGAGTACCCGGAGGGAACCCACGCAGTCACGGGGAGAACATGCAAACTCCACACAGAAAGATCCCGAGCCCGGGATTGAACCCAAGACTACTCAGGACCTTCGTATTGTGAGGCAGATGCACTAACCCCTCTTCCACCGTGCTGCCCATATATATATATATATATATATATATATATATATATATATATATCCTGAAAATATGCAAACAAAACTGTGTTTAGATAATTGATACTTCAAACTTGCATAAATAAATCTTTAGGAATATAACATAACTTGGCTTCTGAGAGCTTCAAAATGTAATGAATAAAATGCTAAAGTTGTTGATAAACAAGCAATTATTTTAATAATTAAATATGGTCATTTTAAATGAATTATTATGATAATTTAAAATTAATTATTTCAAATATGTTTATTTTAATGTATAATTCTAATGCCTGGATGTAATAAGGAGTCAGAAAAAATAAAAATAAAAATACAATTAATTTTGATGTTTTTAGCAAAATATAGTAAAAATGTATTTAGTTTTTCTTTTTTTTTAATTAATAAATATATTTCTTGTTAGGTAAGATAAACATAATAATACAATTTATCTCTAGTCTGGATGATTTAGTTCTTGTCACCCTGTTGTCCTCCCGTCGTGAAAAAAGGCTGTCCTCACTCAGGTCCGCATGGAGCTGGAGGGGGCGTGGCCTCCAGCTCCGGCTGAAAATCAGGAGATTTTCGGGAGAATATTTGTCCCGGGAGGTTTTCGGGAGAGGCGCTGAATTTCGGGAGTCTCCCGGAAAATTCGGGAGGGTTGGCAAGTATGCGTTCAAGATTCTTATGGCCTGAGGGACAAAGCTGTTACAGAACCTGGAGGTTCTGCTACGGAGCCTGCGGAACCTCTTTCTAGAGTCCAGCAGTGAAAACAATCCATGGTGGGGGTGGGAAGAGTCTCTACAGGCAGCGGCTTTTTGCAATTTCCTGGATAGTGTCAGGTTTGTCACTGACAGTTTAGTTATGTTTTGGTTTTTTCTCTGTTTGTCTTTATTTCCTGTCAGTGCTCTTATTTTATTTGTTTCCTGCTTTTCTCCCTGAGCGCCGTTTCCCCCCAGCTGCGGCTGATTGGCACCTGGCCACACCTGGTGTCAATCAGCCGGCTGCTTTTTAAACCTGCTTTGCCCTCCAGTCAGTGCTGGATTATTGTCATTGTCGCTGTTTGAGGTAAGCTGTTCCTGTTTGCTGGTTCCTGTTAGCTGTTTTCAGTTTGCCTGTTCCTGGTTCCTGGTTTGTGTATTTTCTTAATTTTCGGACATTAAATCATGTTTTACTGCACAAAGCCTGCCATCTCTGCATCTTGGGGTTTGTCACCAACACTTTGTGACAGATAGGAGGTCATGCAGTCATATTAAACTCATAACTACTCATATGATATCTGATATACTTGACTTTTTAAAACTTACTTTTTCTGTTTAAAAGACCTGTTAATAAATCAGAATCAGAAATACTTTATTAATCTCCGAGGGGAAATTAAGATTTTCAGCACAAGCCCATTCAAGACCAGACAGACATTTTGGGGAGACAGAATAGGATCGCTGACGGGTCTGCCAACTTCCGGCGCCCCTTGCAAAAAAAGGTGAGAAACAGGTAAACGCTGGGAAGGGGGTCGTGGGGTGAGAAAAAATAAATAAAAATTCAGTCTAACCCTGGGCCCTGGAGAGGGGGTCCAGACTGAGGCCAAGAAAAAAAAAACATAGCACACATAAGCATGTGTGTAAGAGGGAAACATCAAAGGACACAAAAGACATTAAAGACATTAAAAGAGCAGAGCTGATGCAACCAGCCATTTCTACATACCAGTGACGTGTGGTGCCTCACCTGCCATCATGGAAAGAAAAAAAATGTAAAAAATAAAAATAAATTGTTATATGTATTGAGTGATCATACTATAAAGTTATTTTACATTTAACTTCACCAGTTTTAGATTATTTTTATTCAAAATCGCTGAATTTTCACATTTGCCGTTCAAATACTGAGAAGAGACGGTGCGGTGATCAGCAGCCAGTTGAGGCACGTCACTCAGTTGTGCCTCACCGTGGATTGCGCAATGACTCGGCTAACTGCTGGCCTGCTGTGCAGTGAGACCGTATTGCTATATGAATTATATTATACATTTCCATAGTTTAGTTAGCTGAGGTATATAATGTACAGTGTATTTTGTCAACAACTGTATGTGTGTAACGTATTTCTTGTGCTGAGCAATAATAAAACTGCTGCGAAGACGCACTGTGTGAGGCTCGCAGTAATCCCGCCTCCTGGTGCCGGTTAATGCACCCCCGCCGCAGAATGCACCCCCCGACGGGAGCGCCACACCAGCCTAAGCCCACACCCAAACCCTCCACGTGCAAGACCGAATCCACCCAAAAAAAGTCACTTAACAAGAAGCCAAAAAGTGCAAAAACAACAATGCTCGCGCCGGAGGAGCCGTGAACGACTGCAGGGACACAACATTAGGTACACCTGCAGACTGCAGCACGGATTTCATATTTCATTCATTCACAACTCCTCCAACACGAACACCACTGTTCCCGCACTTATAAGTAAAGGTAAGACCATAATAGCGTTTTTTTAATTAAATGTGCTTTTTTTGTGTGCTACAGTTTGTATGTGTAAAGTTAAAGTTAAGTTAAAGTAGCAATGATTGTCACACACACACACTAGGTGTGGTGACATTTTTCCTCTGCATTTGACCCATCCCCTGATCACCCCCTGGGAGGTGAGGGGAGCAGTGGGCAGCAGCGGCGCCGCGCCCGGGAATAATTTTTGGTGATTTATCCCCCAATTCCAACCCTTGACGCTGAGTGCCAAGCAGGGAAGAATGCTGGGATGAGCTTTTAAACATAACCCGTTAACTGCTGCCAATCAAATGGTGAATAAGATACTCTTTAGGGTTCATATGTTTGTAAATCTGACTGTGATGAAGTCAGTTCCTCACCAGCCATCAACCTCACCGCACGTCACTGCTACATACAGATACAAATATAAAACAACAACAAAAAAAACATATACACTGTGGTGGCCACTGCGGTGTTCCACGCCATCGTCTGCTGGGGTGGGGGGAGCATGGCCAGAGACAGGAGCAGACCCAACAAAGCAACCGAGAGAGCCGACTCCACTCTGCATGGATGAGCGGATGCGTCTAAGGAGACCGAGGTGCCCAATACATGCTCAATCAGCAAAATATATTAAATATATATAAATATATTAGTAATAATAATAAAAACTATTATGCAATAGATATTTCACAATATTTTCTAGAAATCAAAGAAAGAAGTAGCAAAACTCCTGGCATGCTTTATTTTCTCCCAGCACAGTCCTGCCTTCAAGTCGTTTGCGCATAATAAGCTTCACTCTCATTTAATTAGCATTAAAGAGTGCAAAACGCCAGCTTCAGGGGAAGGAAGCTTCTGTTTCAAGTTGTCTCTGATGTGAGCGTTTACAAAGTTTTGGCAGCGTAGAACAGTAGGAGTCCCATGTCCTCCCTATAATACACCCCAAACTGTAATTAAAGAGAACAAGAACGCTTTGAGATGTCCAATTGTCTCTTGGGGAAGTTCAAAGACGGAACACCTGCGGACGCACAGAGCTTTTGAGGTGACGTTTGGTCACATGATAGACTGGATTGGACTTGAACTGTGCGTCTACTGCTTAAAGTGCTTGAATGGTATTGTGTTGCCTGACACAATTCTCACTAAAAACAGAAGCAGTTCAGCGTAAATTCGAGTAAACTTACACAACAGGCTTTCTGATAATACACTCCATAATACTGAAGAAATGACTTATGCAACCGCATTCCTTCCATTCCTCCCGTTGCCTTGCAGGAACCTGACTCATTAATTTCTTTTTAACCAGGCTCTCCTCTGCACTGACACAAACATCCCAATGCCAAATTAAACAGAGGGGGAGTTTTCCCTTTGCAAAGTAGAGGTTCCTGCAGCGAAAAGAGGCTTTTCATGTCATTCCTGCATGTGCTGAAAAGAGACCAGTGGTTATTTCATGTGCACGTGTCTATACTAAAAAAGACAAGTGGAAAAAAAAACAAACACATGTGTCATTGCGGAAGTCCTGCACTTTTCTAAAGCTTTAACAGGGTCACACGGTAACCTTGATGTAGGTGCCGTGAAAAAAAGCTTTTGTTTTGAGTTGAGTTTGAGTTTATTTGGAACATGCATGCATACAACATGATGCATCACAATTTCCAGTTTCTCTATTCAACATGTTCGAAAAGGAGTAAGAAGAAGCAGAGCTTATTTAATCCTACCCCTTTTCCTTTACATAGCAGTTGCTAAAACTTTTGTTCACTTCCTGTTCTCAATGTATTCACAATATACTCCATAAGTAATAACAATAACAATAAATAAATAAATAAATAAATAAATAAATAAATAAATAAATAATAATTAGTGAAGTAAGTTATATGTCATATGGTGAGATAAGTAAGATTATCTAGAAATAAAGATCTAGAATACATTCAGAATGTTTATCATGGTTCTTCTTCTTTGTACTTTGTAAACACTAAGTTTGAAGAGTTTCTTGAAGTGGATCATATTAGTACGTTGTTTGATGTATTTGCCTAAATCCATTCCATAATTTAATTCCACATACTGATATACTGAAAGTCTTAAGTGTTGTACGTGCGTACAAATGTTTCAAATTACATTTTTCTCTAAGATTATATTTCTCCTCTTGTTGAGAATAATTGTTATATATTCTTGGGTAGCAGATTATATTTTGTTTTGTGTATAATTTTAGCTGTTTGCAAATTCACTATGTCGGGGAATTTAAAGGGGAACATTATCACAATTTCAGAGTGGGTAAAACCATTAAAAATCAGTTCCCAGTGGCTTATTATATTTTTCCAAGTTTTTTTACCCATCACGCAATATCCCTAAAAAAAGCTTCAAAGTGCCTGATTTTAACCATCGTTATAAACACCCGTCCATTTTCCTGTGACGTCACATAGTGAAGCCAACACAAACAAGCATGGCGGAAAGAACAGCGAGCTAGAGCGACATTAGCTCGGATTCAGACTCGGATTTCAGCGGCTCAAGCGATTCAACAGATTACGAATGTATTGAAACGGATGGTTGTAGTGTGGAGGCAGGTAGCGAAAACGAAATTGAGGAAGAAACTGAAGCTATTGAGCCATATCGGTTTGAACCGTATGCAAGCGATACTGACGAAAACGACACGACAGCCAGCAACACGGGAGAAAGCGAGGACGAATTCGGCGATCGCCTTCTAACCAACGATTGGTATGTGTTTGTTTGGCATTAAAGGAAACTAACAACTATGAACTAGGTTTACAGCATATGAAATACATTTGGCAACAACATGCACTTTGAGAGTGCAGACAGCCCAATTTTCATCAATTAATATATTCTGTAGACATACCCTCATCCGCGCTCTTTTCCTGAAAGCTGATCTGTCCAGTTTTGGAGTTGATGTCAGCAGGCCAGGGAAGCTAGGGTCGATAGGAGATTTAGCTCGCTCGTCTGCGGAAACAAACTGCCGCCATTGCTTGCCGTGCTACCGAGGTCCTTTGTCCCTGAATTGCTCACACACTCCGGCATATTCAATGGGGGTCTGGCGGCAGATTTCTTTGACTTTATCGTTGGAAATACATCTACTTTGAGTGTCGCAGGATATCCACACATTCTTGCCATCTCTGTTGTAGCATAGCTTTCGTCGGTAAAGTGTGCGGAACAAACGTCCAATTTCTTGCCACTTTCGCATCTTTGGGCCACTAGTGCAACTTGAATCCGTCCCTGTTCGTGTTGTTACACCCTCCGACAACACACCGACGAGGCATGATGTCTCCAAGGTACGGAAAACAGTCGAAAAAATCGGAAAATAACAGAGCTGATTTGACTCGATGTTTGAGAAAATGGCGGATTGCTTCCCGATGTGACGCCACATTTTGACGTCATCGCTCCGAGAGCGAATATTAGAAAGGCGTTTAATTCGCCAAAATTCACCCATTTAGAGTTCAGAAATCGGTTAAAAAAATATATGGTCTTTTTTCTGCAACATCAAGGTATATATTGACGCTTACATAGGTCTGGTGATAAAGTTCCCCTTTCAGTATTTTTGATTCAATAAATAAAGGGTTTGTATGTTCGCTATACACAACATTATGTATTATTCTAACTGATCTTTTTTGTAACAGCGTTAATGAATGAAGTGTACTTTTGTAGTTATTTCCCCATATTTCTACACAATAACTCAGTTATGGTAACACTAGCGTGCAGTAGAGAATATGAAGTGATTTTTGGTCTAGAACATGTTTTGCTTTATTCATTATTGACGTGTTTCTTGCTACTTTATGTTGTATATTTTTTTACATGAGATTTCCAGTTCATTTTATCATCAATCATTATACCTAGAAAGTTGGTTTAATTTATTCTTGTAATTTCTATTCTGTCTATTCGAATTTGTGTTTGACTTTCCCTTCCACTCTTACCAAATAGCATTATTTTAGTTTTACCGAGATTAAATATTAGGTCTTAATTATTGTCAACGGTCTATTTTACACGACTTAATTTGGACGATAACTAATCACAACAAATGCATATTGAATAAAACAATGACAAAACAAATTGACAATTTACTGAACGTGTTGACAGAGACGAAATCCAAACATATTTTAGTTTTGTCTTGAGGCGGGTTTAACAAGTTGGGAATCTATCCAATCACAGTAGCACTTAGGAAAGGGGTGGAGATCAATCACGGAGGGGATCCAATCATAATGGTGTTTAGATGTTTTACTGGGAAAACAAAACTGTATTGTCGAGGTGAAAAACCGAGATTGATAACTGCACTTTGACAAAGTCGTGGACTGACTGGCGCCAGCTCGCTTACTCTACCACTACTTTTGCAGTACACCATGGCCGAGCTTAACCGCCCATTTATTAAGATAAGACACCTGCACAGTGCACTTAAATCAATGTCCTCGGCACACTCTTCAGTTTATTACCCTTTAACAACATCAAGAACTACAACTAATCATGACAGACTTCATTAGAGACAACAAAGACTACTTTGGAACAAATGACGATCTAGAACCTTGTATTTTTGAGTCTGAACTTTTGGAGGATAGGCTACAAGTTTTAGAAACTTTGCGATGAGCAGATCCAGCTAAAGTGAAACACTAAGCATCAAGCAGCATGCTAAGTGCTAAACAAGAAATACAAACTATAAACATAGCAAAACAATCACTTGCTGTACAATGTCTGCTTTCACTGGGATGCCGACTGGTGGGATGTTTATATCTTGCAAGACTTGTGCTCTACGTTTAGATGATTAATCCATTATAATCCTCACTCCTCAAGTAAAATATTTCTGGGAGCAAATGATTGTATTGTACATATTGTCGCATCTTCTTAGTGATTTCATCAGGTCTATGTTGAATATCAAAGTTGACCAACTTCTTGGTTTATGGCCACAACCTTCTACTGCACAAGTGTGAGGCATGATTTACTGTATAATCCAGTAAATAAAACACTGGAGCCTGCAGTGCCTCAGACTGGAAGTGCAGAGAGTGGTGAGGAAGGCGGAAAAGATCATCAGAACTCCTCTTCCTCTTATCCGAGAAATCACAAAAAGCCGCTTCCTGACCAGGGCTCAGAAAATCTGTAGACTCCTCCCACCTCCACAATGAACTGTTTTCACTGCTGGACTCTAGAAAGAGGTTCCGCAGCCTCGGTAGCAGAACCTCCAGGTTCTGTAACAGCTTCTTCCCTCAGGCCATAAGACTCTTGAACGCATCATAATTATCCCCTCAATTCCCCCAAAAAATGGATTAACTCTCTGGAATATAAACATAATATAACATACATCCATAAACGTGGATGCATATGCAAAAGTGAAATATATTTAACTGTATAGTAATCTATTTATGTATATCTGCACTACAACGAGCTAATGCAACAAATTTTTGTTCTTATCTGTCCTGTAAAGTTCAAATTTGAATGACGATAAATGGAAGTCTAAGTCTACAAACTTTTACAAACTCAGAGCCGATGCAGCAGCAGCAGCTCGGTATGTCAAGAGCTGCAGTAGCTACGTCGACATTACCTCCGTTATCAAGGCGCCTTGTTAGTAAAAATAGTTCCTCAGTGTTAGCTCTTATGATAACAATGTCGCTAATACTTGGTTATACATATATACAGGTCAATGGAGTATTGTTGGCTGTTTCTGAGAGGGTTTTATGGGCGGAATAGATGAATCCTATTAGCTACATTATAAGCTGTCCCGTACTAGTCGTTTCTTCCGATTTAGACTGCAAAAAAGTATTTGTCTCAAATAAGGATTTGGAACAATAGGCACAATTCCAAAAAAGTGCAGTTCCCCTTTGAAGTGTTTTTTGTGCGCTTTGAAGTTCTGTTCATACTTGCCAACCTTGAGACCTCCGATTTCGGGAGGTGGGGGGAGGGGGGCGTGGTCGGGGAGCGTGGGTGGGGGCGTGGTTAAGAGGGGAGGAGTATATTTACAGCGAGAATTCACCAAGTCAAGTATTTCATAAATATATATATGATAAATACTTGACTTTCAGTGAATTATAGCTATATATATATATATATATATATATATATTTATCTATTTTATTATATATATATAAATAAGAGAAATACTTGAATTTCAGTGTTTATTTATTTACACATATACACACACATAACACTCATCTACTCATTGTTGAGTTAAGGGTTGAATTGTCCATCCTTGTTCTATTTTCTGTCACTATTTTTCTAACCATGCTGAACACCCTCTCTGATGATGCATTGCTGTGTGGCACGCACAAAAGTGCTTTCATCAAATGCACTAGAGTCTGGAATCTTCTATCTCTCCCTAGCATGGCCCAAAACCGGTCAATCTTTGCTTCCTGAGGAAGATCTTCACTGCCAAGCACTTGGTACTCCACTACTTCTTCCCGGAGGCTATCCAGGTCCAATCGCAGCTGCGGCTTGGAACTTACAAGCGCATTTCTTCATCTTACTCGTCGTCGGCGTCGCCATGGCTGTATCTTCCTCGTTCTTCTGCTTCGTCTCCTTGTTGTGTGCGCAGTTGTGCACTGCACTCTCTAAAAGCCCTAGATGTTATTGTCACATATGCATGTACAGTAGATGGCAGTGTTGTCCTGTTTAAGAGTGTCACAACATTGCTGTTTACGGCAGACAAACTGCTTTACGGTAGACGAAAACGTGACTGCTGTTGTTGTGTGTTGTTACCGCGCTGGGAGGATGTTAATGAAACTGCCTAACAATAAACCCACATAAGAAACCAAGAACTCGCCCTCGATCATTCTACAGTTATAACGTGATTGGGCAGGCACGCTGTTTATATCGTGGGAAAGCGGACGTGAAAGCAGGCTGTCGACACGTCACTCAGGTCCGCATGGAGCTGGAGGGGGCGTGGCCTCTAGCTCCGCCTGAATTTCGGGAGATTTTCAGGAGAAAATTTGTCCCGGGAGGTTTTCGGGAGAGGCGCTGAATTTCGGGAGTCTCCCGGAAAATCCTGGAGGGTTGGTACGCAGATTGCTCTTATTCGTATTCTCCCATCAAGCCAGCGGACACGCCCACTCTGCGTAAATTGGGCAAAAGTGTGTATGTTTCAAAATGCCATAAGGTAGGAGCATGATGACATAAATGTGCGGTAAATGATTGTCTCCATGGCGCATGGTACAAACAACTTTCACCAGTTGTATTGTACACACCGTCTTAGTAGATCACGCGCAACACACCCACTAAGAGTACACACAATTTTATCGTTTGCACACGTCATTTGGAGCTGAGAAAATCGGGCCCCATACACTACACTGCAAAAAGTCAGTGTTCAAAAACAAGGAAAAAAAATACAAAAATGAAGGGTATTTTACTTGAACTAAGCAAAATTATCTGCCAATAGAACAAAACAATTTGGCTTGTCAAAACTTTCCAAAACAAGTAAAATTAGCTAACTCAATGAACCCAAAAATACCTTAAAAAAAGTATATTCTCACTAATAACAAGTGCACTTTTCTTGGTAGAAAAAACAAATATGAGACCTTTTTTCTCAATATATTGAAAAATATTCTTAAATTTAGTATATGCCAGTGCCATTATCTTGACATAATGATATGCGCTCGGCATTACATTTCTTGAAACCAGCAAACTTATACTAAAAACAAGTTTATTTTTCTTAACAGAAAGGCAACAAGGCAACCGCTTGTTAGTCTCGGGATCTCCTAGCCGCTCAGGCAAATCATATGGTCTAAAAATGCATTTTCCCATCGATAACATGACATCATCGCGCCAAGTGCACAAGGAATATATATATATATATATATATATATATATATATATATATATATATATATATTTATATTTATATTTATATTTATATTTATATTTATATTTATATTTATTTACAGCCCGGCCCCCGGCCAATTTTTTTTTGATTGTAATTTTGAAGAATTTACCTGAATGTACATGAACTATTTCTGTTCAAAATTCTATGAAATGTCAAATGTTTAAATATTAACTGTCAGTTTACTGTACTGTGCCAACTGTACTACTATAAGAGTACATCTTGCATATTGTTTCATTGAAAATAAAACAGCAAAGTCCATTTGGCTGTCATCTGTTTTAATTATGAGACACATTGCGTCAAAGTCATGATTTTTTATTTCATGCTTGAAATAAGAAATGTTTACTTTAAAAAAGCAGTTTTATACTTGTGAGTGTTGATGACACAGCTTTGCAACAGTTGATATTCTAGTTTCAAGCATGTTTTAATCAATATAGGTCATCAAATCCCAGCAACAAACTGTAATATCTTACTGAGATCATTTAGGACCAAAACAAGTAAAACACTCTAACATAAAATCTGCTTAGTGAGAAGAATTATCTTATCAGACAGAAAATAAGCAAATATCACCCTTATTTGAGATATTTAATGTTACTTAAATCTCAGTTTTTGCAGTGTATAATTATTTCTAATAATAGAGGTGCAATTATTACTTGATGTCACTTCCTTAAAGGGAGTTATTTTCTTTGCCTATTTCAGTTGGTTTTGGTTGGTTTAATTTATGTTGTGGATTTAGATAAAAATGTGCTTTTTGTCAATGTGTCTATGGCAGGGGTCCCCAAACTACGGCCCGCGGGCCGGATACGGGCCCCCAGCGTCCAAAATCCGGCCCGCGGGAAGTCCCAAGTTAAAAAAAATAAATATAAATATTTTTTTTATTATTCTTTTTTTTTAATATGTCCTTGCTAGTCCGTTTTCTACCGTCTCCTAGCCACTCAGGTAAATCATATTGTCTAAAAATGCATTTTACCATCGATAACGTGACATGCAGCAAGTGCGCTCTTTAAGTCAATTAGTGCGCGAGGAATATATATGTATGTATATATATATATATATATATATATATATATATATATATATATATATATATATATATATATATATATACACACACACATATAGGCACATATACATATATACACATATACATATATATATACTTATATACATGGCCATATACATATATACACACACATATACACGTATACATAAACATAGACACATACATATATACGCACACATATATACACACATATACACACACACATACACACACACACACACATGCATATATATATATATATATATATATATATGCATAGCGCGGCACCCAGCCAAATTGTTTAACCCAATGCGGCCCCGGAGTCAAAAAGTTTGGGGACTCCTGGTCTATGGCATGCACACATTTCTCACTGCCGACCATACACATCTGCAGCAGGTTTCCAGTTAAAGCTCAAAGCAGCCGTTTGAAAACATGTTTTGTTCCTTTGTCCGTCTTTGGACAAAACAATCCTTTTACTTCCAGGAGTTGAAAAACACCGGCTGACTCGATCCCCCCGTCCCCCTCCTCGCCTGCACTCTTACTCACAGCCACGTTACCGCACCGATGACATCACAAGCCCTGCCTGGGTAAAAATACAATGCAGACTTTGTGATTCGCTGGCTGCCCTTGTGTCAAGGCGTCCAAAAAAAGACCTGCCGCGCTAAAAATAGCCCCCGAAGAATAGGCTAGTAGTGGCGTTATTAAGGGAGCTCAGGCCTGCTCAGCCATGCTATGTGCATGTCTCTCAGGGAGACACAGGGCCTTTGTTGTTGTTGTTGACGGTGCTGCTGACGTGCTAATCGTCAGAATGACTGCGCAGAAACTAATTCTGACCTTTTCTTTTTGCCCGTACAGGGAATTCCAGAAACAGGAGCTACAATTCACCCACACACACACACACTCAATCAACCCTGCAAACGTGTTTTAATCTGATCCAACACTAAATATCATCTCAAAGTTATGGTAACACTTTAGTATGGGGAACATATTCAAAGTAACACATACTTAATTAAGAGTTATTTTGACACCAGAGGAACATATTGTAAGTAACAAAAACTTAATTAAAAGTTATTTGGACACTAGGGGAACATATTGTAAGTAACACATACTTAATTTAGAGTTATTTGGACACTGGGGGAACATATTGTAAGTAACAAAGACTTAAATAAGAGTTATTTGGACACTAAGGGAACATATTGTTACTAACAAAGAATTAACTAAGACTTATTTGGCCACTAGGGGAACATATAGTAAGTAACAAAGACTTAATTAAGAGTTATTTGGACACTAGGGGAACATATTGTAAGTAACAAAGACGTAATTAAGAGTTATTTGGCCACTAGGGGAACATATAGTAAGTAACAAAGACTTAATTAAGAGTTATTTGGCCACTAGGGGAACATATTGTAAGTAACACAGACTTAATTAAGAGTTATTTGGACACTGGGGGAACATATTGTAAGTAACAAAGACTTAATTAAGAGTTATTTGGACACTAGGGGAACATATTGTAAGTAACAAAGACTTAATTAAGAGTTATTTGGACACTAGGGGAACATATTGTAAGTAACAAAGACGTAATTAAGAGTTATTTGGCCACTAGGGGAACATATTGTAAGTAACACAGACTTAATTAAGAGTTATTTGGCCACTAGGGGAACATATTGTAAGTAACACAGACTTAATTAAGAGTTATTTGGACACTGGGGGAACATATTGTAAGTACAAAAGACTTAATTAAGAGTTATGTGGACACTGGGGGAACATATTGTAAGTAACAAAGACTTAATTAAAAGTTATTTGGACACGAGGGGAACATATTGTGAGTGACAAAGACTTTATTAAGAGTTATTTGGACAGTAAGGGAACCTATTGTAAGTAACAAAGACTTAATTAAGAGTTATTTGGCCACTAGGGGAACATATTGTAAGTACTAAAGACTTAATTAAGAGTTATGTGGACACTGGGGGAACATATTGTAAGTAACAAATAATTAATTAAGAGTTATTTGGACACTAGGGGGACATATTCTAAGTAACAAATACTTTTTTAATTAATAATTATTTGGACACTAAGGGAACATATTGTAAGTAACAAAGACTTAATTAAGAGTTCTTTGGACACTAGGGGAACATATTGTAAGTTAATTAAAAGTTATGTGGACACTGAGGGAACATATTGTAAGTAACACATACTTAATTAAGAGTTATTTGGACACTAGGGGAACATATTGTAAGAAACAAAGACTTCATTAAGAATTATTTGGACACTGGGGGAACATATTGTGAGTAACAAAGACTTTATTAAGAGTTATTTGGACACTAGGGGAACATATTGTAAGTAACAAGGCTTAATTAAGAGTTATTTGGACACTAGGGGAACATATTGTAAGTAACAAAGACTTAATTAAGAGTTACTTGGACACAGGGGGAAGATATTGTAAATAACAACAACTTAATTAAGAGTTATTCGGACACTAGGGGAACATATTGTAAGGAACAAAGACTTAATTAAGAGTTATTTGGACACTAAGGGAACATATTGTAAGTACTAAAGACTTAATTAAGAGTTATGTGGACACTGGGGGAACATATTGTAAGTAACAAATAATTAATTAAGAGTTATTTGGACACTAGGGGGACATATTGTGAGTAACAAAGACTTCATTAAGAGGTGTTTGGACACTAGGGAAACATATTCTAAGTAACAAAGACTTTTTTAATTAAGAGTTATTTGGACACTAAGGGAACATATTGTAAGTAAAAAAGATGTATTTAAGAGTTATTTGGACACTAGGGGAACATATTGTAAGTACTAAAGACTTAATTAAGAGTTATGTGGACACTGAGGGAACATATTGTAAGTAACACATACTCAATTAAGAGTTATTTGGACACTAGGGGAACATATTGTAAGAAACAAATACTTAATTAAGAGTTATTTGGACACTAGGGAAACATATTGTAAGTAACAAAGACTTCATTAAGAGGTATTTGGACACTGGGGGAACATATTGTAGTGACAAAGACTTTATTAAGAGTTATTTGGACACTAGGGGAACATATTATAAGTAACAAATAATTAATTAAGAGTTATTTGTACACTAGGGGAACATATTGTAAGTAACAAAGACTTAATTTACAGTTATTTGGACACTAGGGGAACATATTGTAAGTAACAAAGACTTAATTAAGAGTAATTTGGACACTGGGACAACATATTGTAAGTAACAAAGACTTAATTAAGAGTTATGTGGACACTGGGGGAACATATTGTAAGAATCAAAGACTTAATTAAGAGTTTTTTGGACACTAGGGAAACATATTGTAAGTAACAAAGACTTCATTAAGAGTTATTTGGACACTGGGGGAACATATTGTGAGTAACAAAGACTTTATTAAGAGTTATTTGTACACTAAGGGAACATATTGTAAGTAACAAAGACTTAATTAAGAGTTATTTGGACACTAGGGGAACATATTGTAAGTAACAAAGACTTAATCAAGAGTTTTTTGGACACGAGGGGAACATATTGTAAGTAACATTGACTTAATTAAGAGTTATTTGGACACTAAGAGAACATATTGTATGTAACAAAGACTTAATTTAGAGTTATTTGGTTAGGGTTAGGGTTAGAGGGTTAGGGTTATGGTAGAGCAGGGGTGGGCAAACTACGGCCCACGGGCCACATCCGGCCCGTTGGTCCCTTTACTCCGGCCCATCCATCCATTTCCTACCGCTTGTACCGTTCGTGGTCGCTGGGGTGCTGGAGCCAATCTCAACTGCATTCGGGTGGAAGTGTTGACCCTTTAATACTATTTGCATGTTTCTTTGATGATATATTGTTGAAAATATAATTATTATGAATAAAATAGCCCATGTTACAGAAGCCTACTCTTAGTTCCAACAGATATATGCAACGCGTGCTCGCCCAGCCTGTCTGTGAAATTTCAAAAGCAAATGTGGCCCCTGAGCCAAAAAGTTTGCCCACCCCTGGGTTAGAGGGTTAGGGTTGTTGTATAATAAGGCCATGCAGAATAAGGCATTAATAAGTACTTAATAATGACCAATTAAGAGCCAATGTGTTACTAATTTGCATGTTAATAAGCAACTAATTAATGGTGAATATGTTCCCCAAACTAAAGTGTTACCAAAGTTATTACTATTTAAAGATTTGGGGGATTTCAGATGAAGTTAAAACCCCCGCCTGAGTTATTGTTTTGGAAAGAATTTCCCCTTTTTTTTTTTTTTCAAACGTTCCAGACTGTGCTTCCGCTTTGTCTGTGTGTCGTGCTCTCGCTCCACTCCTAAACATTTGTGTTTCCTGCCCAGGGCTTGATCCCCCTGACCTTTACACAAACAGGAAGAGGCACTAAATGAATATGTTCTAACAAACCAGCTCGTATAATCCTTTTCCAATCCTGCATTTATACATTTGTTGCACCCGTCCCCACCAAATCCTTGATTAATGCTTTCAAAGGTGCCAGCATATGGGTAGTCTATCAGATTATAGTGCACACACACACATATGCACACACATGCAAAAAGCCTGGATTAAAGTACAGAAGGTGCATCGGCGGTGGCATTATTACTTATTAAATCTAAAAACGAGCCATTAAAATGTTTATTTCTAATGTACAGTGAGCCCACCCCTCACATTTCAGTTTTAGCTCCTATTTTGGTGGCTTTTTCTCTTTTTTTGGTATTTTCCTTTATTTGGTCTTCCTTAAACGCTATTCTCCGTATCTGCAATCAAGAATATTGAAGTTGTTGCTATCCTTCTTTGTGGTGACATTGTTGATTGTCATGTCATGTACGGATGTACTTTGTGGACGCCGTCTTTGCTTCACAGGAAGTCTTTGCTGTCGTCCAGTATTCTGTTTTTTTTAAATTTTGTAGCCAGTCCAGTTTTAGTTTCGTTTTGCATAGCCTTCCCAAAGCTTCAATGCCTTTTTTTAGTGGCACACGCCTTTTGTGTATGTTTGGTTTAAGCGTTAGATAACTTTTTTTTTAATTTAATTTAATTTAATTTAATTTTTTTTTTTTGCTCTATGCTTTTTTTAACCTGTAAAGCACTTTGGTTCAATTTAAAAGTTGTCGTAAACGTGCTATATGAATAAAGTTGACCTGACTTGACTTGACTGGACTTTTACCCACACGCTGCCTCCCGCATATTGTGATCACGACAAACCATGTTTCCGACATCTGCAAAGCAATTAGCTGCCTGCTGCCACCTACTGATATGGAAGTGTATTACACAGTTACTCTGCCGAGCTCCAGACAACACAGACACTCAACAAAGGCACATTATTTGCGGATTATAATTACTGGTTTGCAAAAAAATGTTTTTAACCCAATTAGGTGAAACTACATAATCTCCCACGGCACACCAGACTGTATCTCACGGTACACTAGTGTGCCGCGGCACAGTGGTTGAAAAACACTGCAATAGAATACGTTGTACTTAAGCATTGGACATGTGTACATTTAAAACAAATTATACAACTGCAACGATTTACCTTGTTTCTCTTTCAACTGGCGCTAGAATCCTTTTAACTGTTCATTTTCTATTTCAACTTTGCATATACGCTTTACCATAGCGTGGTCCTAACTACAGACGTCCGATAATAGCTTTTTTGCCGATGTCCGATATCCCGATATTGTCCAACTCTTAATTACCGATTCTGATATCAACCGATACCGACATATACAGTCGTGGAATTAACACATTATTATGCCTAATTTTGTTGTGATGCCCCGCTGGATGCATTAAACAATGTAACAAGGTTTTCCAAAATAAATCAACTCAAGTTATGGAAAAAACTGCCAACATGGCACTGCCATATTTATTATTGAAGTCACAAAGTGCATTATTTTTTTTAACATGCCTCAAAACAGCAGCTTGGAATTTGGGACATGCTCGCCCTGAGAGAGCATGAGGAGGTTGAGGTGGGTGGTGTTGGGGGGCGGGGGGGTTTAGAGGATAGCGGGGGTATATATTGTAGCGTCCCGGCCACTGTACCATACAGGCCTGATTGGTGGATTATTATTCTTGGTTACCTCCGACTAGACTAAAATGAATGCGGCAATTTACAGAGACATCCTGGATGAAAACCAACATGTCCCATCCAACCTGATAGAGCTTGAGAGGTGCTGCAAAGAGGAATATTTACGATCTGATATACTCAAATAGTTGAGTTTATGAACTCAAAAAATATGTGGCAACTGATTGCCTCACTTGTTTTGAGTTCTGCTTACTTATTCGGGTTTGCAGTGTGATGAAGGATGTTTCTATGAGTTGGTATTCTATTCTAAACTACGACAAATACAATGTAGAACGGTGCATCATCACACTCAGGGATGTTTCTATTAGATGGTATTCTATTCTAAACTACTACAAACATCTCTCAGTATGAAGCAGTGCATACCTCAGTATTCTTCATACTAGGTATGACGCATACTGAGGTATGCTTCATACCTCATACATATACACTGCTGAAAACTGCAACCACAATGGTATTGAGTTTCAAACATGTTACCTTAAAGTAACTGTGTAAAAAAGGATAAAGAATGTGAAATAGTAAAGTTAAAAGGATGTTTATAATTAGTACAAACCCCGTTTCCATATGAGTTGGGAAATTGTGTTAGATGTAAATATAAACGGAATACAATGATTTGCAAATCATTTTCAACCCATATTCAGTTGAATATGCTCCAAAGACAACATATTTGATGTTCAAACTGATAAACATTTTTTTTTTTTTGGCAAATAATCATTAGCTTCAGAATTTGATGCCAGCAACACGTGACAAAGAAGTAGGGAAAGGTGGCAATAAATACTGATAAAGTTGAGGAATGCTCATCAAACACTTATTTGGAACATCCCACAGGTGGACAGGCAAATTGGGAACAGGTGGGTGCCATGATTGGGTATAAAAGTAGATTCCATGAAATGCTCAGTCATTCACAAACAAGGATGGGGCGAGGGTCACCACTTTGTCAACAAATGCGTTAGCAAATTGTTGAACAGTTTAAGAAAAACCTTTCTCAACCAGCTATTGCAAGATATTTAGGGATATGGTCCGTAATATCATCAAAGGGTTCAGAGAATCTGGAGAAATCACTGCACGTAAGCAGCTAAGCCCGTGACCTTCGATCCCTCAGGCTGTACTGTATCAACAAGCGGCATCAGTGTGTAAAGGATATCACCACATGGGCTCAGGAACACTTCAGAAACCCACTGTCAGTAACTACAGTTGGTCCCTACATCTGTAAGTGAAAATAAAAACTCTCCTTTGCAAGGCGAAAACCGTTTATCAACAACACCTAGAAACGCCGTCGGCTTTGCTGGGCCTGAGCTCATCTAAGATGGACTGATACAAAGTGGAAAAGTGTTCTGTGGTCTGATGAGTCCACATTTCAAATTGTTTTTGGAAACTGTGGACGTCGTGTCCTCCGGACCAAAGAAGAAAAGAACCATCCGGATTGTTATAGGCGCAAAGTTGAAAAGCCAGCATCTGTGATGGTATGGGGGTGTATAAGTGCCCAAGACATGGGTATCTTACACATCTGTGAAGGCGCCATTAATGCTGAAAGGAACATACAGGTTTTGGAGCAACATATGTTGCCATCCAAGCAACATTACCATGGACGCCCCTGCTTATTTCAGCAAGACATGGCCAAGCTACGTGTTACATCAACGTGGCTTCATAGTAAAAGAGTGCAGGTACTAGACTGGCCTGCCTGTAGTCCAGACCTGTCTCCCATTGAAAATGTGTGGCGCATTATGAAGCCTAAAATACCACAACGGAGAGCCCCGGACTGTTGAACAAGGCAAGCTGTACATCAAGCAAGAATGGGAAAGAATTCCACCTGAGAAGCTTAAAAAATGTGTCTCCTCAGTTCCCAAACATTTACTGAGTGTAGTTAAAAGGAAAGGCCATGTAACACAGTGGTGAACATGCCCATTCCCAACTACTTTGGCATGTGTTGCAGCCATGAAATTCTAAGTTAATTATTATTTGCAAAAATAAATAAAGTTTATCAGTTTGAACATCAAATATCTTGTCTTTGTAGCATATTCAACTGAATATGGGTTGAAAAGGATTTGCAAATCATTGTATTCTGTTTATATTTACATCTAACACAATTTCCCAACTCATATGGAAAGGAGGTTTGTAATAATAAGCATTGATTTGATACCTCCCTTTTATTATTAGTCCAAACTCCTGCCTTTGTCGGCCTTTACACAACTTCATGCATCAATTATGTCTTTTTTTTTCCTGCAGAAAACCGTTTTCCAGCAGATGTGCATTATATCAACAGTCTGTTCCTGCACAGAACATGTTTCCAGCCTTGTCAAGTTCACCGGGTGCAGTGCACATGAGCGCTGTGCCGTTTCAACCACATCAGACACTGTCCTCATGTCTCTCTTTTCATCTTCCTCCACTTTATGTGTTTCCTTTTCCGCCCTTTATTTTCCTAAAAAAAAAAATATATATATATATATACCTGCGGCGCATTTACCTCCTTTCATCGCGTGCCTGCGCCTCTCAGCCATGCTGTGCCTGAGGGCCAGAAGAAAGGAAAAGGAGGTGAACTCCAAGAACAAAGGTTGTCTTTAGCCGCTTTGTTACGGAGAACCTTGACAGCTGGGCTGCAGCATGCAGAGCTGAGAGTCTTTATTGCAGTGCAGCAGAGTTTAGATGCACAAACACTGCACAGGTTGACAAATTGCAACTCACACCGCTCAAGTTAATGACAGCAACTACAAACCCCAAAACCAGTCAAGTTGGAACGTTGTGTAAATGGTAAATAAAAACAGAATGCAATGATTTGCAAATCCTTTTCAACCGATATTCAATTACAAACCCCGTTTCCATATGAGTTGGGAAATTGTGTTGGATGTAAATATAAACGGAATACAATTATTTGCAAATCCTTTTCAACCCATATTCAATTGAATGCACTACAAAGACAAGATATTTGATGTTCAAACTCATAAACTTGTTTTTTTTTTGCAAATAATAATTAACTTAGAATTTCATGGCTGCAACACGTGCCAAAGTAGTTGGGAAAGGGCATGTTCACCACTGTGTTACATGGCCTTTCCTTTTAACAACACTCAGTAAACGTTTGGGAACTGAGGAGACACATGTTTTAAGCTTCTCAGGTGGAATTCTTTCCCATTCTTGCTTGATGTACAGCTTAAGTTGTTCAACAGTCCGGGGGTCTCCGTTGTGGTATTTTAGGCTTCATAATGCGCCACACATTTTCAATGGGAGACAGGTCTGGACTACAGGCAGGCCAGTCTAGTACCCGCACTCTTTTACTATGAAGCCACGTTGATGTAACACGTGGCTTGGCATTGTTTTGCTGAAATAAGCAGGGGCGTCCATGGTAACGTTGCTTGGATGGCAACATATGTTGCTCCAAAACCTGTATGTACCTTTCAGCATTAATGGCGCCTTCACAGATGTGTAAGTTACCCATGTCTTGGGCACTAATACACCCCCATACCATCACAGATGCTGGCTTTTCAACTTTGTGCCTGTAACAATCCGGATGGTTCTTTTCCTCTTTGGTCTGGAGGACACAACGTCCACAGTTTCCAAAAACAATTTGAAATGTGGACTTGTCAGACCACAGAACACTTTTCCACTTTGTATCAGTCCATCTTAGATGAGTTCAGGCCCAGCAAAGTCGACAGCATTTCTGGGTGTTGTTGATAAACGGTTTTCGCCTTGCTTAGGAGAGTTTTAACTTGCACTTACAGATGTAGCGGCCAACTGTAGTTACTGACAGTGGGTTTCTGAAGTGTTCCTGAGCACATGTGGTGATATCCTTTACACACTGATGTCGCTTGTTGATGCAGTACAGCCTAAAGGAATCGAAGGTCACGGGCTTAGCTGCTTATGTGCAGTGATTTCTCCAGATTATCTGAACCCTTTGATGATTTTACGGACCGTAGATGGTGAAATCCCTGAATTCCTTGCAATAGCTGGTTGAGAAAGGTTTTTCTTAAACTGTTCAACAATTTGCTCACACATTTGTTGACAAAGTGGTGACCCTCGCCCCATCCTTGTTTGTGAATGACTGAGCATTTCATGGGATCTACTTTTATACCCAATCATGGCACCCACCTGTTCCCAATTTGCCTGTTCCCTTGTGAGATGTTCCAAATAAGTGTTTGATGAAGATTCCTCAACTTTATCAGTATTTATTGCCACCTTTCCCAACTTCTTTGTCACGTGTTGCTGGCATCAAATTCTAAAGTTAATGATTATTTGCAAAAAAAAATGTTTTTATCAGTTTGAACATCAAGTATGATGCATTCAATTGAATATGGGTTGAAAATGATTTGCAAATCATTGTATTCCGTTTATATTTACATCTAACACAATTTCCCAACTCATATGGAAACGGGGTTTGTAAATAGACTCGTCATAACGGGGGGTTTTCGCAACTTACTGCAAGGTTTGTTCTCCCAGGAAGCAAACGGACTATTCCGGACAGGACTTGAAGGTAGGAACATATGTATTAATTAATTAACCTTAACAGGACAAAAGACAGGAACTAAAACAAAAGGAAAGCTTGCCGATTGCACGAGAGGCTAAGGAACATACAACTTAACGCAGGAAACGTACGCTAACACTTGAACTATGGACATAGAACAAACAAAACTTACTGTGGCATGAAACAAATAACTAGCAAAAAACTTGGAATAGGACATGGAACGAGCAGCATGAACTAAGCATGAAACAAGCATGAAACGCCAGGACGACTAACTGGCAAAGACAGGCTTGAATACCGTAGTTTTCGGACTATAAGTCGCAGTTTTTTTTAATAGTTTGGCCGGGGGTGCGACTTATGTGTGAAATTATTAACACATTACCGTAAAATATCAAATAATATTATTTAGCTCATTCACGTAAGAGACTAGACGTATAAGATTTCATGGGATTTAGCGATTAGGAGTGACGGATTGTTTGGTAAACGTATAGCATGTTCTATATGTTATAGTTATTTGAATGACTCTTAACATAATATGTTACGTTAACATACCAGGCACGTTCTCAGTTGGTTATTTATGCCTCATATAACGTACACTTATTCAGCCTGTTGTTCACTATTCTTTATTTATTTTAAATTGCCTTTCAAATGTCTATTCTTGGTGTTGGGTTTTATCAAATAAATTTCCCCAAAAAATGTGACTTATACTCCAGTGCGACTTATATATGTTTTTTTCCTTCTTTATTATGCATTTTCGGCCGGTGCGACTTATACTCCGGAGCGACTTATACCCCGAAAAATACGGTAATAATAGTCTCTTGATTAGAGCAGGTGTGTGTCACAAACACATGAGGCAGGTGAAACTAATCAGTCGCCATGGAAACTAAAACAAACAAGGATGTACAAAAACAGGAACTAATGGTAGTCTTAAAACTAACAGAAAATAACAAAAACATGATCCAGACCACAGATCATGACAAGACTGCAAAGACAAGATACTTAACGTTCAAACTGTTATTTTTTGCAAATATTAGCTCATTTGGAATTTGATGCCTGCAACATGTTTCAAAAAAGACTGAGAAAGTTGAGGAATGCTCATCAAACACTTATTTGGAACATCCCACAAGTGAACAGGCTAATTGGGAACAGGTGGGTGCCATGATTGGGTATGAAAGCAGCTTCCATGAAATGCTCATTCACAAACAAGGAATGACTGGGATTTCACCATCCACGGTCCGTAATATCATCAAAAGGTTCAGAGAATCTGGAGAAATCACTGCACGTAAGCGATGATATTACGGACTTTCGATCCCTCAGGCGATACTGCATCAAAAAGCGACATCAGTGTGTAAAGGATATCACCACATCATTGTTTATTTTGTCATTGATTTAAGTAAAGTCTGAACGTCATTAAAACAGTTAGCTCCATCTTTTGACACTTCTTCCAATCTCGTCCTTGCACGCTACACCGCTACGACAAAAATGACCGAGAAAAGACGCTGCCGAAGGTGAGCCACGTCAAAGACCCGCCCACAAAATGGCGCATGCTGATGCGACTGTCAGAAAGCGGCTTGAAGATGATCTGTAAAACATAATGTGGAGGTTTATCTCCTCGGGGTTCCTCGGACCACCAAGCACTGACATGACAGTCCAGCTTCAGGGTTTACAACACATTTTATTTTGTAATAAAGTCTTTTCATTGTGTTTTTCAGCAAGTGTGCGTTTGTGGCTGTCTCTCCCTCTCTCTCGCTTTCGCTCCAGCTCCACCACCTCTCTCCTCCCCGGCTGCTGCCTTTTAACAGAGCGACAGGTGATTAGATAACCAGGCCCAGGTGGGCCACCTACGCACCTGTCGCTGATCTCGAAGCCGGTCCTGGCACACCCCGCTTCGCTGCAGGTCTGCAGGCCACGCCCCCCTCGACACATAATCTTTGCAACATTTTGACCAAAGAACCAACATTACATGTTATGTAGAGCAGTGTTTTTCAACCACTGTGCCGCGGCACAGTGGCAGGGCAGCACGATGGGAAAGGGGTTAGTGCGTCTGCCTCACAATACGAAGGTCCTGAGTAGTCGTGAGTTCAATCCCGGCCTCGGGATCTTTCTGTGTGGAGTTGGCATGTTCTCCCCGTGACTGCGTGGGTTCCCTCCGGGTACTCCGGCTTCCTCCAACCTCCAAAGACATGCACCTGGGGATAGGTTGATTGGCAACACTAAATTGGCCCTAGTGTGTGAATGTGAGTGTGAATGTTGTCTGTCTATCTGTGTTGGCCCTGCGATGAGGTGGCGACTTGTCCAGGGTGTACACCGCCTTCCGCCCGATTGTAGCTGAGATAGGCTCAAGCGCCCCCCGCGACCCCGAACGGAATAAGCGGTAGAAAATGGATGGATGGATGTGCCGCGGCACACTAGTGTGCCGTGACATACAGTCTGGTGTGCCGTGGGAGATTATCTAATTTCACCTATTTGGGTTAAAAATATTTTTTGCAAACCAGTAATTATAGTCTGCAAATGATGTGTTGTTGTTAAGTGTCTGTGCTGTTGAGAGCTCGGCAGAGTAACCGTGTAATACTCTTCCATATCAGTAGGTGGCAGCCAGTAGCTAATTGCTTTGTAGATGTCGGAAACAGCGGGAGGCAGAGTGCAGGTAAAAAGGTATCTAATGCTTAAACCAAAAATAAATAAAAAGTGAGTGCCCTAAGAAAAGGCACTGAAGCTTACAGAAGGCTATGCAGAACGAAACTAAAACTGAACTGGCTACAAAGTAAACAAAAACAGAATGCTGGATGACAGCAAAGACTTACTGTGGAGCAAAGACGGTGTCCCCAATGTACATGACAATCAACAATGTCCCCACAAAGAAGGATAAAAACAACTGAAATATTCTTGACTGCTAAAACAAAGAAGATACAGGACAGAACTAAAACACTACACACAGGAAAACAGCAATAAACTCCAAATAGGTCAGGGTGTGATGTGACAGGTGGTGACAGTACACCTACTTTGAGACAAGAGCTATAGTGATGCATGCTTGGTTATGGTTTGAATTCATATACAACAATTGCGACAACGACTTTTTACTGTCAACTGAGTTTCGTTTTTTAATGATTTCTGCTGGTGGTGTGCCTCCACATTTTTTCTACGCAAAAAATGTGCCTTGGCTCAAAAAAGGTTGAAAAACACTGATGTAGACCACAAGGAAGTGTTTTCCATTTAGAAAAAAATAATAATAATATGACCCCTTCAATGCGCCTTTTGTATAAAAAAAACCTGACTAGACCCGCTCATCGGCAATGTGCCTTATAATCTGGTGGGCCCTATGGTCCGTAAAATACAGTACACAAAAAACCTGTTCCTTTCAAATGTTGTTCACAATATCAATCAATCATCAATCAATCTTTATTTATATAGCCCTAAATCACAAGTGTCTCAAAGGGCTGCACAAGCCACAACGACATCCTCGGTACAAAGCCCACATATGGGCAAGGAAAAACTCACCCCAGTGGGACGTCGATGTGAATGACTATGAGAAACCTTGGAGAGGACCGCATATGTGGGTAACCCCCCCCCCTCTAGGGGAGACCGAAAGCAATGGATGTCGAGTGGGTCTGACATAATATTGTGAGAGTCCAGTCCATAGTGGATCCAACATAATAGTAAGAGTCCAGTCCATAGTGGGGCCAGCAGGACACCATCCCGAGCGGAGACGGGTCAGCAGCGTAGAGATGTTCCCAGCCGATGCACAGGCGAGCGGTCCACCCCGGGTCCCGACTCTGGACAGCCAGCACTTCATCCATGGCCACCGGACCTGTGCCCCCCCCCCCTCAAGGAAAAGGGGAGCAGAGGAGAAAAGAAAAGAAACGGCAGATCAACTGGTCCAACAGGGGGGCTATTTAAAGGCTAGAGTATACAAATGAGTTTTAAGATGGGACTTAAATGCTTCTACTGAGGTAGCATCTCTAATTGTTACCGGGAGGGCATTCCATAGTACTGGAGCCCGAATAGAAAACGCTCTATAGCCCGCAGACTTTTTTTGGGCTCTGGGAATCACTAATAAGCCGGAGTTCTTTGAACGCAGATTTCTTGCCGGGACATATGGTACAATACAATCGACAAGATAGGACGGAGCTAGACCGTGTAGTATTTTATACGTAAGTAGTAAAACCTTAAAGTCACATCTTAAGTGCACAGGAAGCCAGTGCAGGTGAGCCAGTATAGGCGTAATATGATCAAACTTTCTTGTTCTTGTCAAAAGTCTAGCAGCCGCATTTTGTACCAACTGTAATTTTTTAATGCTAGACATAGGGAGACCCGAAAATAATACGTTACAGTAGTCGAGACGAGACGTAACGAACACATGAATAATGATCTCAGCGTCGCTAGTGGATAAAATAGAACGAATTTTAGCGATATTACGGAGATGAAAGAAGGCCGTTTTAGTGACACTCTTAATGTGTGATTCAAAGGAGAGAGTTGGGTCGAAGATAATACCCAGATTCTTTACTGATTCGCCTTGTGTAATTGTTTGGTTGTCAAATGTTAAGGTGGTATTATTAAATAAATGTCGGTGTTTAGCAGGACCGATAATCAGCATTTCCGTTTTCTTGGCGTTGAGTTGCAAGAAGTTAGCGGACATCCAATGTTTAATTTCATTAAGACACGCCTCCAGCTGACTACAATCCGGCGTGTTGGTCAGCTTTAGGGGCATGTAGAGTTGGGTGTCGTCAGCATAACAGTGAAAGCTAACACCGTATTTGCGTATGATATCGCCTAGCGGCAGCATGTAAATACTAAAGAGTGCAGGGCCAAGAACCGAACCCTGAGGAACTCCGCACGTTACCTTAACATAGTCAGAGGTCACATTATTATGGGAGACGCATTGCATCCTGTCAGTAAGATAAGAGTTAAACCACGACAAGGCTAAGTCTGACATACCAATACGTGTTTTGATACGCTCTAATAAAATATTATGATCGAAGGTATCGAAAGCAGCGCTAAGATCAAGAAGCAGCAACATAGATGACGCATCAGAATCCATCGTCAGCAGTAGATCATTAGTCATTTTTGCGAGGGCTGTCTCCGTAGAGTGATTTGCCCTGAAACCGGATTGAAAAGGTTCACAGAGATTGTTAGACACTAAGTGTTCATTTAGCTGCTGTGCGACAATTTTTTCGAGGATTTTCGAAATAAAGGGAAGGTGGGACACCGGTCGGTAGTTTACCATGAGGTCAGGATCAAGGTTAGGTCTTTTGAGCAGAGGATGAATAACCGCTTTCTTGAATGCTAGGGGAACAGTGCCAGAGGAAAGTGATAAGTTTATAATATTTAGCACTGATGGACCTAATAATACAAAAAGCTCCTTGATAAGTTTCCCAGGAAGTGGGTCAAGTAAACATGTTGTTTGTTTTATCCCACTTACACGCTGTAATAGTTCCTCTAATGTTATTTCATCAAAAAGAGAGAGACTATTTTGTATTGCAGTATCCGTCGTAGATACAGTTGTATCTGTGTTCATAGAACCCAGTTGTAGCTGGGATGCGTTGTCTTTAATCTCCTTTCTAATGAGTTCAATTTTCTTATTAAAGAAATTCATAAAGTCATCTGCCGAGTGGGTGGAGCTATTGGGAGGAGTCCCTTGTTACTGTCTGTCTAAATCTGTGTTAGTGTTCACTTCTTCTTTGCCAAGATAATCCATCCCACCTCACAGGTGTGGCATTTCAAGATGCTGATTAAACAGCATGATTATTGCTCAGGTGTGCTTTAGGCTGCCCACAATAAAAGTCAACGCTAAAATGTGCAGTTTTGCTTTGTTGGGGGTCTTGGGGGGTTTAGATAAGCAGTCAGTATCTGATGTGAGCACCATTTGCCTCACACAGTGCAACAACTCTCCTTCACATAGAGTTAATCAGGTTGTTGATTGTAGCCTGTGGAATGTTGGTCCACTCCTCTTCGATGGTTGTGCCAATTTGCTGGATATTGGCAGGAACTGGAACACGCGGTCTTATACACCGATCCACAGCAACCCAAACATGCTCAATGGTTGACATGTCCGGTGAGTATGCTGGCCATGCAAGAACTGGGATGTTTTCAGATTCCAGGAATTGTGTACAGATCCTTGCAACAAGGGGCCGTGCATTGTCATGCTGCAACATGAGGGGATGGTATCGGGTGAATGGCACAACAATGGGCCTCAGGATCTCTATGCCTGTGCATTCAAAATGCCATTAATAAAACAAGCGTTGGATTGGTGGATTATCAACATCATATAACTCATCTTTACACTTGGCGAGAGATTTAGTGCTCACATTCAGATTTACATTTGGATTTAAGATTTAGATTTAATATTTAGGTTTAGATTCAAGACATGGGTTTCCATATAACATTTAAGTTTAGATTTGGGATTCGATTTAACATTTAAGTTTAGATTTAACATTCAGCGCTCATATTTAGATTTAGATTTAAGATTTAGGTTAAGATTTAAGATTTGGGTTTACATTTAACATTTAGGTTTACATTTAACATTTAGCGCTCACATTTAGGTTTAGAATTAAGATTTAGGTTTGGATTTAAGATTTAGGTTAAGATTTAAGATTTGGGTTTACATTTAACATTTAGGTTAAGATTTAAGATTTGGGTTTACATTTAACATTTAGCGCTCACATTCGGTTTAGAATTAAGATTTAGGTTTAGATTTAAGATTTAGGTTTAGATTTAAGATTTTGGTTTAGATTTAACATTAAAGTTTAGATTTAACATTTAGCGCTCACATTTAGATTTAACATTAAGGTTTATATATATATATATATATATATATATATATATATATATATATATACATATAACATTTAGATTTAGATTTTACATCTAGGTTTCGATTTAACATTTAGGTTTAGATTTTAAATGTTGGTTTAGATTTTAAATTTAGGTGTAGATTTAACATCTAGCTTTCAATTTAACATTTAGGTTTAGATTTTAAATGTTGGTTTAGATTTAACATTTAGGTGTAGATTTAACATCTAGGTTTTGATTTAACATTTAAGTTTAGATTTAACATTCAGCGCTCACATTTAGATTTAGATTTAAGATTTAGGTTAAGATTTAAGATTTGGGTTTACATTTAACATTTAGGTTTACATTTAACATTTAGCACTCACATTTAGGTTTGGATTTAAGATTTAGGTTTAGATTTAAGATTTTGGTTTAGATTTAACATTAAAGTTTAGATTTAACATTTAGCGCTCACATTTAGATTTAACATTAAGGTTTAGATATATATACATATAACATTTAGTGCTCACATTTAGATTTAGATTCAACATCTAGGTTTCGATTTAACATTTAGGTTTAGATTTTAAATGTTGGTTTGGATTTTAAATTTAGGTGTAGATTTAACATCTAAGTTTAGATTTAACATTCAGCGCTCATATTTAGATTTAGATTTAAGAATTAAGTTAAGATTTAAGATGTGGGTTTACATTTAACATTTAGGTTTACATTTAACATTTAGCGCTCACATTTAGGTTTACATTTAAGATGTAGGTTTAGATTCAAGATTTAGGTTTGGATTTAAGATTAGGGTTTGGATTCAACATTCAAGTTTAGATTTAATATTTAGCGCTCACATTTAGATTTAACACTAAGGTTTAGATATATATACATATAACATGTAGTGCTCACATTTAGATTTAGATTCAACATCTGGGTTTCCATTTAACATTTAGGTTTAGATTTTAAATGTTGGTTTAGATTTAAGATTTAGGTGTGGATTTAAAATGTAGGTTTCGATTTAACATTTAGGTTTGGATTTTAAATGTTGGTTTAGATTTAAAATTAAGGTGTAGATTTAACATCTAGGTTTTGATTTAACATTTAAGTTTAGATTTAACATTCAGGGCTCACATTTAGATTTACATTTAAGATTTAGGTTAAGATTTAAGATCCGGGTTTACATTTAACATTTAGGTTTACATTTAACATTTAGCGCTCACATTATGTTTAGATTTAAGATTTAGGTTTCGATTCAAGATTTTGGTTTGGATTTAACATTAAAGTTTAGATTTAACATTTAGCGCTCACATTTAGATTTAACATTAAGGTTTAGATATATATACATATTACATTTAATGCTCACATTTAGATTTAGATTCAACATCTGGGTTTCCATTTAACATTTAGGTTTAGATTTTAAATGTTGGTTTAGATTTAACATTTAGGTGTGGATTTAACATCTAGGTTTCGATTTAACATTTAAGTTTAGATTTAACATTCAGCGCTCACATTTAGATTTAGATTTAAGATTTAGGTTAAGATTTAAGATTTGGGTTTACATTTAACATTTAGGTTTACATTTAACATTTCGCGCTCACATTTAGGTTTACATCTAAGATGTAAGTTTAGATTTAAGATTTAGGTTTGGATTTAAGATTATGGTTTAGATTCAACATTAAAGTTTAGATTTAATATTTAGCGCTCACATTTAGATTTAACATTAAGGTTTATATATATATATATATACTGTACATATAACATGTAGTGCTCACATTTAGATTTAGATTCAACATCTGGGTTTTGATTCAACATTTAGGTTTAGATTTTAAATGTTGGTTTAGATTTAAGATTTAGGTGTGGATTTAACATCTAGGTTTCGATTTAACATTTAAGTTTAGATTTAACATTCAGCGCTCACATTTAGATTTAGATTTAAGATGTAGGTTAAGATTCAAGATTTGGGTTTACATTTAACATTTTGGTTTACATTTAACATTTAGCACTCGCATTTAGGTTTAGATTTAAGATTTAGGTTTAGATTTAAGATTTAGGTTTAGATTTAACATTAAAGTTTAGATTTAACATTTAGCGCTCACATTTAGATTTAACACTAAGGTTTAGATATATATACATATAACATTTAATGCTCACATTAAGATTTAGATTCAACATCTGGGTTTCGATTTAACATTTAGATTTAAATGTTAAATGTTGATTTAGATTTCAAATTTAGGTGTAGGTTTAACATCTAGGTTTCGATTTAACATTTAAGTTTAGATTTTTAAATGTTTGTTTAGATTTAACATATAGGTTAAGATTTAACATTTGGGTTTAAATTCAACATTTAGATTTAATATTTAGAGTAGACAGTGGAGTAGAATGTGATGAAAATGAGCTAAATCTGAGAAATGTGATTTAAATCTGAGAACTATACGTGCTAGAAAGGTTTGACTGAACTTTTATATTTGGCACTCTGAAATGTTCCTCAAACAAAATAAAAAATAAAGTTTCATTTGAGTTTAGATGACTAGAAATGACAAAAAAAATATCGTAAATGCTACTGTTAACTTAGCCTGTTGATGTGCCTTGGCTTTAGAAGCAACAGTGTCTATGGTTACTGTGTAGCATAATGTTGTAGTAATAATACTGTGGGGGGAGGTGTAGTCAGCGCTGCCTGCAGGAAGAAAAGTCACCGCCGCTGTCCATGGCACTGAGGACGAGCACCATCGGGCAGGGGCAGGGCATGTGCTGACGGCGAGACACAGCTGGCAGGTGATTAGATTTCACAGGTGGTACGTGTTATTCTAATCATCTGTTGTCTTTAACAGTAAGCGGCCGGGAGCAGAGAAGAAGAGAGGATACGGACGTGACTGAAAAGTCACGTTCTGGGAGAGGAAACGTTGGATAAAAAAATGTATAATCATTAAAACTCTGTTAAAACCTGCATGCTTAGATCCTGTGAAGTGTCTGTCAGTGGGACCGCTAGGAAGCGACTTCCACAAATACAAATATAATACTGCTTTTATGGCCCTGAGTCTCTTCTTGGATATAACGGGTTATTAAGTACATACAGTAGACCTTAGGGGTAGATGAGATCCGCCCGGAGTTCCTTAAGGCTCTGGATGCTGTGGGGCTGTCTTGGTTGACAAGACTCTGCAGCATCGCGTGGACATCGGGGGCGGTACCACTGGATTGGCGGACCGGCGTGGTGGTTCCTCTCTTTAAGAAGGGGAACCGGAGGGTGTGTTCTAACTATCGTGGGATCATACTCCTCAGCCTTCCCGGTAAGGTCTATTCAGGTGTACTGGAGAGGAGGCTACGCCGGATAGTCGAACCTCGGATTCAGGAGGAACAGTGTGGTTTTCGTCCTGGTCGTGGAACTGTGGACCAGCTCTATACTCTCGGCAGGGTCCTTGAGGGTGCATGGGAGTTTGCCCAACCAGTCTACATGTGTTTTGTGGACTTGGAGAAGGCATTCGACCGTGTCCCTCGGGAAGTCCTGTGGGGAGTGCTCAGAGAGTATGGGGTATCGGACTGTCTGATTGTGGCAGTCCGCTCCCTGTATGATCAGTGCCAGAGCTTGGTCCGCATTGCCGGTAGTAAGTCGGACACGTTTCCAGTGAGGGTTGGACTCCGCCAAGGCTGCCCTTTGTCACCGATTCTGTTCATAACGTTTATGGACAGAATTTCTAGGCGTAGTCAAGGCGTTGAGGGGATCTGGTTTGGTGGCTGCAGGATTAAGTCTCTGCTTTTTGCAGATGATGTGGTCCTGATGGCTTCATCTGGCCAGGATCTTCAGCTCTCACTGGATCGATTCGCAGCTGAGTGTGAAGCGACTGGGATGAGAATCAGCACCTCCAAGTCCGAGTCCATTGTTCTCGCCCGGAAAAGGGTGGAGTGCCATCTCCAGGTTGGGGAGGAGATCTTGCCCCAAATGGAGGAGTTCAAGTACCTTGGAGTCTTGTTCACGAGTGAGGGAAGAGTGGATCGTGAGATCGACAGGCGGATCGGTGCGGCGTCTTCAGTAATGCGGACGCTGTATCGATCCGTTGTGGTGAAGAAGGAGCTGAGCCGGAAGGCAAAGCTCTCAATTTACCGGTCGATCTACGTTCCCATCCTCACCTATGGTCATGAGCTTTGGGTTATGACCGAAAGGACAAGATCACGGGTACAAGCGGCCGAAATGAGTTTCCTCCGCCGGGTGGCGGGGCTCTCCCATAGAGATAGGGTGAGAAGCTCTGCCATCCGGGAGGAGCTCAAAGTAAAGCCGCTGCTCCTCCACATCGAGAGGAGCCAGATGAGGTGGTTCGGGCATCTGGTCAGGATGCCACACGAACGCCTCCCTAGGGAGGTGTTTACGGCACGTCTGACCGGTAGGAGGCCGCGGGGAAGACCCAGGACACGTTGGGAAGACTATGTCTCCCGGCTGGCCTGGGAACGCCTCGGGGTCCCACAGGAAGAGCTGGACAAAGTGGCTGGGGAGAGGGAAGTCTGGGCTTCCCTGCTTAGGCTGCTGCCCCAGCGACCCGACCTCGGATAAGCGGAAGAAGATGGATGGATGGATGGAGTAGACCTTTCTCTCAAGTTTTTAGCACTGGTCATTGTAATTAAACCACCCCAATTAAAACAGGTTGTTCTAAATCAGCTTTTACTAGCGTTGCACAAGTTACAAAACAAGCAGTTGTGGAATTTAAATTCTGACATTAGCAATGGCTTAGTATTGCTGGAGATGACATACTGTAGGTAAATTCATATACATACAGGCCGTAAAAAAAAGAGGTCAGTGTGTCAGGCGGCGTTTATTTCATGTATTTGCCTTTGACCCACTGAGAGTATTGTGGCTTTGTTCTGAAAGGGCTCCTTTCAGCCGGTGGGGCCTGGTGACATCTCACGTCTCATTAACTCTAGGCCAACAGGTGAGAGCGCAGCTGCAAGGATCTGCATACATCTGTCAGAGTGGAGGAAAGGAAGGGAGGGAGGGGTGGGTTCATAGGCAACTGGCTTCATAAACACACGCATGTTGTCTCTGTATGACAATTCAGTATAAATAGTGTCATGCACACACAACCCCCTGGGGCGCCGTCAACATTCATGACCTCGGAGTAATAGCCTGATTAGGTTTGTTTACATTATCGGGAATAAGAAAGTAAATGGCTTATTACTGACCTTTTTCACAGACATAGAAAATAATAGAAAAGATGGCTTCCTAAATACTTTTTTCATTTGTTTTAGTTTGGATTTGGGTCTGTTTGCGTGCTTTTTAACATAATACATAATGTGCGAGCAAAGGTACTATACGTATGACTGCATGCGCACTACAAAAAGTCAGTGTTCAAAAACAAGAAAAAAAAAAAAAAAAATTAGAGGTATTTTTTTTTTAACTTAGCAAAATTATCTGCCAATAGAACAAGAAAATTTGGCTTGTCAAGACTTTCCAAAACAAGTAAAATTAGTTAACCTCAATGAACCCAAAAATACCTTAAAATAAGTATATTCTCACTAATAACAAGTGCACTTTTCTTGATAGAAAAAAAAAGAGACCTTTTTGCTCAATATGTTGGAAAATATTCTTAAATTAAGTAAATGCTAATGCCATTATCTTGACATAATGATATGCGCTCGGCATCATGATTTTTTTTTTCAAGCTTGAAGTAAGAAATGATTACTTTAAAAAAGTAGTTTTATACTTGTGAGTGTTGATGACACAGCTTTGCAACAGTTGATATTCTAGTTTCAAGCATGTTTTACTCAATATAGCTCATAAAATCTCAGCTACAAGCTGTAATATCTTACTGAGATCATTTAGGACCAAAACCCTTAAAACAAGTAAAACACTAACATAAAATCTGCTTAGTGAGAAGAATTATCTTATCAGACAGAAAATAAGCAAATATCACCCTTTTTTGAGATATTTAATCTTACTTTGATTTCAGTTTTTGCAGTGTATGCATGTGACAATAAATGGGTGTACGTTTTTATTTTCATTCATCCTAATAGAGACTAGTGTTTTACCGACATCGATATTTTGGTACCGGTACCGGTACCAAAATTATTTCCATACTTTTCTGTTACGTCTTCGACGCAGGGCGTGCAGGTAAGATTTAAGTTATTTTTAATTATTTTAAGGTAGGATCAAAATTACAAAACAGAGGACGCTAGCAAGCGTGGAGCTAAACAAAAACCAAAATGTCACCAAGGGTGAAAAACGGGGATTCTGGTCGGCAGAATAATGTAAAGAGCGAGGAGAAAACCAGGGGAACGTAAATGTTGCCAATTGCAAACATTGACCCACCACTTACTGCTGGGTGACAGGAAACTATAAAGGGGAGTGATTAGCCAAAACACCTGGTGGGAACACTAATTGCAAAACTAAGACAGGTGAGGAGAATCAGTGCCCATGGAAACCAACAGTAAACAGGGAAAGAGTGTGCACCCAGGAAACAGACTAAAACAGAAACATAACAAACATAAATCATGCCATGATCCGGGTAACGGATCAAGACACTTTTCGGTACTTTGATATTTTTTTAAATAAAGGGGACCACAAAAATTGCATTATTGGCTTTATTTTAACAAAAAATCTTAGGGTACATTAAATATATGTTTCTTATTGCATGTTTGTCCTTAAATAAAATAGTGAACATACTGGACAACTTGTCTTTTAGTAGTAAGTAAGCAAACAAAGGCTCCAAATTTAGTCTGCTGACATATGTGTCATTTATCATTATATTATTTTGTCAAAATTATTTTAGGACAAGTGGTGGAAAATGTATTATAAATCTACTTGTTCATTTACTGTTAATATCTGCTTACTTTCTCTTTTAACATGTTCTATGTACACTTCTGTTAAAATGTAATAATCATTTATTCTACTGTTGTTTGGATGCTTTACATTAGTTTTGGATGATACCACAAATTTGGGTATCAATCAGATACCAAGTCGTTACAGGATCATACATTGGTCATAGTCAAAGTCCTCATGTGTCCACACTGCAAAAACTGAAATCTAAGTAAGATTAAATATCTCAAATAAGGGTGATATTTGCTTATTTTCTGTCTGATAAGATAATTATTCTCACTAAGCAGATTTATGTTAGAGTGTCTTACTTGTTTTGCCAACGCACCCATTCTCATTAATGGCTCTGCTGTTGAGATAGTCCATGATTACAAGAATCTCGGCACAATTTTAGACAATAAATTGACCTTTGATGCCAACACTGACCGTATTTGTAAGAAGGCCAATCAGAGGCTGTTTTTCTTGAGGAGACTGAGTGGCTTTCAGGTTGATAGGACACTGATGAGGATGTTCTATTCATCTTGTATTGAATCTATTCTAACTTATTCCATCACTTCCTGGTTTGGTAACCTCAGTGTGGCCAGTAAAAATTGATTGGGTGGTATAATCAAGGTGTGCCAAAAGACCATAGGCACTACCTTGAACCCCCTGAACCAGATCTATCAGGCCAGAGTCATCCAGAAGGCAAAGGCAATTCTGGTCAACCCTCAGCACCCTCTCTTCTCAGAGTTTAGAGTCTTGCCCTCAGGATGCAGGTACGCTCCTACTAATAGAAAGGCCAAAAACAACAGATACATAAGATCCTTTGTTCCCTCAGCTGTTGCCTTTATAAATGAGCTTCTTAAACAAGCTTAGCTGCTATGCAGTCACTTTAGTGGGAAGCGACGTGTGATGATCAGTTTTTATTGTTTTACAAATGTTTTTAGTTTGTAGTTTTTAGCTCAATGCTTTCATGATGGTTTGTATGTTGTATGTATTTTATGTATTTGTACCTTGTTTTACTGTTGTACCTTGTTTTTACTGTTGTACTTCGTTTTTACTGTTGCACCTTGTTTTTTACTGTTGTACCTCATTTTATTGTTGAACCTTGTTTTGAATGACTACTGCTGCAAACCAAATTGCCCCTTGGGAACAATAAAGATTTTCTAAGTCTAAGTCTAAGTCTAAGTCTAAGTGTTTTGGTCCTAAATTATCTCAGTAAGATATTACAGCTTGTTGCTGAGATTGTATTACCTATATTGAGTAAAACATGCTTGAAACTAGAACATCAACTGTTGCAAAGCTGTGTCATCAACACTCACAAGTATAAAACTGCTTTTTTAAAGTAATAATTTCTTATTTCAAGCATGAAAAATAAAAATCATGACTTTGACACAATTGAGTCTCATATTAAAACAGATGACAGCCAAATGGACTTTGCTGTTTTATTTTCAATGAAACAATAGAACATACGTACTCAATAGTAGTACAGTTGTTATTATTGAGAATACACTTAATTTAAGGTATTTTTGGGTTCATTGAGGTTAGCTAATTTTACTTGTTTTGGAAAGTCTTGACAAGCCAAATTTTCTTGTTCTATCGGCAGATAATTTTGCTTAGTTCAAATAAAATACCCTTCATTTTTGTTTAGTTTTTTCTTGTTTTTGAACACTGACTTTCTGCAGTGCATGGACATACATGTATTTCCTGAGTTTATAAACATAATATAACTTTAAAAAGAAACAAAATAAGATGTTGTGATGCGTTCTGGTTGCATTATTGGGATGGTTGTGTTCCCAGGATGCGAAAAGACAGCAAGCGGCAGAAGCTTTGTGCAGGTAAGAATCGTTTCATTCCAATGACAGAGCAAAAATTCAAAAGCAGCGTGTCGCACAGGAAGCCCAATGCAAATACTTAGTTTAGCATGATAAAGTGAAAAAACGTAAGGATGCAGTGTAAAGCTAACAAGCACGCTGACTGTCGGCAACCGCGAACAATAGACCAGCGAGGAAGGCAGGCAAAAGTGTGTATAAAAAGGGGCATGATTGGGATTGGCAGCAAGTGTGTCCTAATCACCAAACAGGGACCGGTGCGTAAAGCTCAGTGCTCCTAGCAAAGGGAAAGTAAAAAAGGAAGGAATAGAAGCGCTGACAACATAAAAATACTCTAAATCTAGGAAAACTGTAACAAAAAACAAAACAAGACATGACCTGCTATGACAGTTCATGACAGATAACAACATTATTGGATACTAGAAATAAACTGAATTACTTCAAATAATCCACAGCCAGAAAAGTTAGGTTCATGCAGAGTTGTGTTATGAAGTGATGGCACTAGCAAATGTATTAAAGTGCAGTTGGGCGGAGAGCAGTGTGCGTTTGGGCCAGTTGTTTAATACAGTGTTTTTTTAACCTAAGGGCCGGCCCACAGTTCAGAGTTGGTAGCAAACATGCTCCCTGTCGTCTCGTGAGGAGCTTTTGACCAATCAGAGAGAGTATGGCCAGAGGATCTTCCATATGACTGGTCAAAAGCCTCTTACGTGACCACAGGGCGCCATGTTTACTACCAACTTTAAAACCGAGTTGGCAATAGTATACATATACTATTCAATTTATACTATACACGGCTCTGCCATTGTTGAGTCGCGAGCGCCCCCTAGAGCAGTGTTTTTCAACCTTTTTTGAGCCAAGGCACATTTTTGGCGTTGAAAAAATGTGGAGGCACACCACCAGCAGAAATCATTAAAAAACGAAACTCAGTTGACAGTAAAAAGTCGTTGTCGCAATTGTAGGATATTAATTTAAACCATAACCAAGCATGCATCACTATAGCTCTTGTCTCAAAGTAGGTGTACTGTCACCACCTGTCACATCACACCCTGACTTATGTGGACTTTTTTGCTGTTTTCCTGTGTGTAGTGTTTTAGTTCTTGTCTTGCGCTCCTATTTTGGTGGCTTTTTCTCTTTTTTTTGGTGTTTCCCTGTAGCAATTTCATGTCTTCCTTTGAGCGATATTTCCCGCATCTACTTTGTTTTTATCCTTCTTCGTGGGGACATTGTTGATTGTCCTGTCATGTTCGGATGTACATTATGGATGCCATCTTTGCTCCACAGTAAGTCTTTGCTGTCCTCCAGCATTCTGTTTTTGTTTACTTTGTAGCTAGTTCAGTTTTAGTTTTGTTCCGCATAGCTTTTCCTAAGCTTCAATGCCTTTTCTTAGAGGCACTTACCTTTTGTTTAATTTTTGTTTAAGCATTAAATACCTTTTTACCTGCACCCTGCCTCCCGCTGTATCCGACATCTACAAAGCAAGTATTACACGGTTACTCCGCCGCGCTCTAGACAGCACCGACACTCGAACACAACACATCATTTGCAGACTATAATTACTGGTTTGCAAAAAATATTTTTAACCCAAATAGGTGAAATTAGATAATCTCCCACGGCACACCAGACTGTATCTCACCGCACACTAGTGTGCCGCGGCACAGTGGTTGAAAAACACTGCCCTAGAGGGCCGCCAACAAATTTCTGTTTCGCATCTGTGGTCCGCATGGGCCGCAGCGGCACTCAGTTGTAATGCAATTTTCCACCATTTGTGGCAGTAATGACAATATCAAAAAAACATAAGAAATCTGGGACCAAAGCCATAGATAGATTGCTGAAGCGCAAAAATTATGACTAAAGTGGTAAAGCTGAATTTTCACTTGCACTTTAATTTTATCGACAGTTTAGTGAAGAAACATATTTATTGTGTATATTCAGTGTACTTATTTCAGCACAACAATTGTATATACATTAATGTCCCAGCAATATATTTTGTTAGTACTTATTTTTCCAAACAGCCTAACCCGGGAGTTAGCAACCCGCATGTGGCTCTTTAGTGCCGCCCTAGTGGCTCCCTGGAGCATTTTTAAAAAAGGATTGAAAATGGAAAAATATTTTTTTGTTTTAGATTTTTTTTTTTTTGAGGACAAACACGACACAAACCTTCCCAATTGTTAGAAAATCCACTATTCTATATGTTTGTGTGTATGCTTCACTGATGAGCGTATTTGGTGAACATCGTTTTGTTCTACTAATTTTGGCGGTTCTCTAACTCACCATAGTGTGTACTGTGACGCAACAAGTTTGTTTACATGTAAAATCTTCCACTCCTTCTTTGTCTCATTTTGTCCACCAAAAGTTTTATACTGTGCGTGAATGCACAAAGGTGCGCTTTGTTGATGTTATTGACTTGGTCAGTGCATGACTGCGAGCTAATCAATGCTAACATGCTTTTTAGGCTGGCTGTATGTACATATTGCATCATTATGCCTCATTTGTAGGTATATTTGAGCTCATTTAATATCCTTTACTTTTATCCTCTCTGTATATAATTTAGTTTTGCATGTCTCATGATACATTATATGTATGTAATATTGGCTGCATTTCAGATAGTTGTTTGTGTGCCATGTTGTTCCAGACCACAGCAAACATTAGCAATATTTCTGTCAACAAAGATTTGCGTAAGCCTGGAACACATTTTGATCGTAGGCTATTATCACTAATATAGACACTTGTGTCATGTGTTGCCTTCATTATAAGACTTATATACGGCTTTTAATTTGTTGCAGCTCCAGACAGATTTGTTTTTTGTATTTTTGGTCGAATATGGCTCTTTTGACGTTTTGGGTTGCCGACCCCTGGCCTAACCTAAGCCTTAGTTTTATGTGTCAAATAAATAATAATCCCTGCAATTATCATCTGAAAGTTCGTAAACTGTAAGTAGGTTATATATAATTATTGAATACGATTACCAATTTAGTGGTAATATTTGAGTGGTCCCCTATGTATTGGAAAAGTTGGGCCCCAATGTCAAAAATGTTAAGAACCCCTGGTTTAATAAATACATGTTTTCTTTTTATACACACCATCCATCCATGTTAAGGTGAATAAATTATATAAAAAATAGTCCAGGTGTAATATCATAAAAAGGATGTATTTTTAATTGAGTATCAACTTTCTAAATTCTGTTAACTGACGCACACCCTGCCCTTATGTTTACTTCTCTGTTTTCACAGCCAACTGTCCTTTTTCCTCAAATGTCCATCATGGCCAGGCTGATAAATGAGATCGAGTCGTACCACTTCCTCCTCGACTTCGACTAACGGCGTACCATCAGGCCCTCGGACCGACCGCAGCTGAGCGCAGGGGTCGAGGGGTCAAAGTGAGAGAGATAACCACCTGCTGGTTCGGCGCGGGGGATGGGGAGGCTTCCAACGTGCTGACGTTTGTGAGTTACTCTCCAGGAAATTCCGTGAAAGGTCGCCTTTGTCCAGGCCGTGTAAAACAAGGTAACAGATGTTTCACTTCAGTGTGATTATCAGTGGTGGCCTGACAAGCGTCGTGAGGAGAACCTTCCACCGGTGACGTGAGGTGAACTCGTGATTAAGAGTTCAGACTTCCGCTCGAAGTAAAAACCGTTAACGTGGGCTTCCATGCTCTTGTTGATGTCTTTAATCCCCCAAAAATTGATCAGATTGTGAAAATAATAAATAAATATTGTGTGAATGTGTTGTATTAAAGGGGAACATTATCACAATTTCAGAATGGTTAAAACCATTAAAAATCAGTTCCCAGTGGCTTATTATATTTTTCGAAGTTTTTTTCAAAATTTTACCCATCACGCAATATCCCTAAAAAAAGCTTCAAAGTGCCTGATTTTAACCATCGTTATAAACACCCGTCCATTTTCCTGTGACGTCACATAGTGAAGCCAACACAAACAAACATGGCAGAAAGAACAGCAAGCTATAGCGACATTAGCTCGGAATCAGACTCGGATTTCAGCGGCTTAAGCGATTCAACAGATTACGAATGTATTGAAACGGATGGTTGTAGTGTGGAGGCAGGTAGCGAAAACGAAATTGAAGAAGAAACTGAAGCTATTGAGCCATATCGGTTTGAACCGTATGCAAGCGAAACCGACGAAAACGACACGACAGCCAGCGACACGGGAGACAGCGAGGACAAATTCGGCGATCGCCTTCTAACCAACGATTGGTATGTGTTTGTTTGGCATTAAAGGAAACTAACAACTATGAACTAGGTTTACAGCATATGAAATACATTTGGCAACAACATGCACTTTGAGAGTGCAGACAACCCAATTTTCATCAATTAATATATTATGTAGACATACCCTCATCCGCGCTCTTTTCCTGAAAGCTGATCTGTCCAGTTTTGGAGTTGATGTCAGCAGGCCAGGGAAGCTAGGGTCGATAGGGGGTTTAGCTTGCTCGTCTGCGGGAACAAACTGCCGCCATTGCTTGCCGTGCTACCGAGGTCCTTTGTCCCTGAATTGCTCACACACTCCGGCAGATTCAATGGGGGTCTGGCGGCAGATTTCTTTGACTTTATCGTTGGAAATGCATCTGCTTTGAGTGTCGCAGGATATCCACACATTCTTGCCATCTCTGTCGTAGCATAGCTTTCGTCGGTAAAGTGTGCGGAACAAACGTCCAATTTCTTGCCACTTTCGCATCTTTGGGCCACTGGTGCAACTTGAATCCGTCCCTGTTCGTGTTGTTACACCCTCCGACAACACACCGACGAGGCATGATGTCTCCAAGGTACGGAAAACAGTTGAAAAAACGGAAAATAACAGAGCTGATTTGACTCGGTGTTTGAGAAAATGGCGGATTGCTTCCCAATGTGACACCACGTTGTGACGTCATCGCTCCGAGAGCGAATATTAGAAAGGCGTTTAATTCGCCAAAATTCACCCATTTAGAGTTCGGAAATCGGCTAAAAAAATATATGGTCTTTTTTCTGCAACATCAAGGTATATATTGACGCTTACATAGGTCTGGTGATAATGTTCCCCTTTAAGATGATAGCGATCAAAGTACCATTGAAGCCTGCATGTGAATAGAATAGAATAGAAAGTACTTTATTGATCCCTGGGGGAAATTCAGCACCACAGTTCGCTCACAATAGACAATAAATACTATACAGCATTATTCACATGTGTATAATATAAATATATTATACATATATTCTACATTCAAGTGCAGTCAAGAAGGAACAAAAACATTATACAGTCTGATGGCTGTCGGTATGAAGGACCTGCTGTGTCGTTCCGTGTTGCATTTTGGGAGTCTGAGCCTTCTACTGAACGTGCTCATTCTCTCCGCCAGGTCCGAGTGTAGTGGGTGGGAGGTGTTGTCTATAATGGCTAGGAGCTTTGCTAGACCTCTCCTCTCTGACACCACCGCCAGAGAGTCTAGCTCCACTCCCACCACGTTACTGGCCTTCTTTACCAGCTTGTCCAGCCTGTTTGCGTCCCTCGCTCTCAGTCCGCTGCCCCAGCAGGCCACGACTTACAAGAAGGCGCCCACCACCACCAACTCGTAGAACATCTTTGAAGGATCCTAGCCTCCTGAGGAAGTAGAGGCGGCTTTGTCCCTTCTTGTAGAGTGCCTCAGCGTGCTTTGACCCATTCAGCTTGTTGTTTTTGTGTACACCGAGGTATTTATAATCCTCAATCATGTCTACATCGACTCCCTTGATGGAAACAGGGGTCGCCGGCGTACTCCTCCTCCTTCCCAGGTCCACAACCAGCTCTTTGGTCTTCGTCAGATTGAGCTGGAGGTTGTTCTTTCCACACCATGTGACAAAGTCCTCCACCAGTGCCCTGTATTCCTCATCATCACCATCCTCACTACACCCCACTATCGCAGAGTCATCAGAAAACTTCTGAAGGTGGCAGGACTCTGACTGATAGTGGAAATCGGTGGTGTCGATTGTGAAGAGGAAGGGGGAGAGGACTGTGCCCTGCGGTGCCCCGGTGTTGCTGACCAGCCTGTCAGACACACAGTCCTGCAGTCGCATGTACTGTGGTCTGTCAGTCAGGTAATCAACAACCCAGGACACCAAAGGGGCCTCCACCTGCATCGTCTCTAACTCATACTTGCCAACACTCCCGGATTTTCCGGGAGACTCCCGAAATTCAGCGCCTCTCCCGAAAACCTCCCGGGACAAATTTTCTCCCGAAAATCTCCCGATATTCCGGCGGAGCTGGAGGGGGGGTGGCCTCCATGCAGACCTGAGTGAGGACAGCTTGCATTCACGTCAGCTTTCCCACAATATAAACAGCGTGCCTACCCAATGACGTTATAACTGTAGAATGATGGAGGGCGAGTTCTTGGTTTCTTATGTGGGTTTATTGTTAGGCAGTTTCATTAACGTCCTCCCAGCGCGATAACAACACCCAACAACAGCAGTCACGTTTTCGTCTACCGTAAAGCAGTTCGTCTGCCGTAAACAGCAATGTTGTGACACTCTTAAACAGGACAATACTGCCATCTACTGTACATGCATATGGGACATTAACATCTACGGCTTTTAGAGAGTGCAGTGCACAACTGCGCACACAACAAGGAGACGAAGCAGAATGCATCATCAGATAGGGTGTTCAGCATGGTTAGAAAAATAGTGACAAAGAATAGAACAAAGATGGACAATTCAACCCTTAACTCAACAATGAGTAGATGAGTGTTATGTGTGTGTAATAATATATATATATATATATATATATATATATATATATATATGAAATACTGATTTGGTGAATTCTAGCTGTAAATATATTCCTCCCCTATTAGCCACGCCCCCAACCACGCCCCGACCACGCCCCCCACCCCCACCTCCCGAAATCGGATGTCTCAAGGTTGGCAAGTATGCTCTAACTTCACACCCAGTAGTCCAGGCCGTATGGTATCGAACGCACTGGAGAAGTCAAAAAACATGACCCTCACACTACTCGCAGGCTTGTCTAGGTGGGTGTGGGCTCGGTTCAGCAGGTAGATGACTGCGTCCTCCACTCCCAGTCGGGGATGGTAGGCAAATTGGAGTGGGTCCAGGTGGGGCTTGATTGTCGGGCGGAGTTGTTCCAGGACCAACCTCTCCATGGTCTTCATGATATGGGAGGTTAGAGCCACCGGCTTGTCGTCCTTTGACGTGCTGGGTCGCTTGCACTTGGGGATGGGGACCACGCATGAGGTTTTCCACAGAGTGGGGACTTTCTGCAGCCTAAGGCTCATGTTGAAGATGTGCTGACGCACACCACACAGCTGTGGGGCGCAGGCTTTGAGCACCCTGGGGCTCACACCGTCAGGACCCGCGGCCTTGCCTGTGTGTAACTTCTTTAGTTGTGCATTCACCTGTTCTGCAGACAGACACACTGGGGGGTTCTCAGGTGGTTGGTGGAGGTGGGGTTGTCAAGCTGAGGGTGAGGTGTTAAGTGGGGGGAGGTTGTCATTGCAGTTTGGGGGCTGTGAGGAGGTGGGGGGTGGATTGGTTCGCTGAAGTTGTCAGGGGGTCAGTTGGCATGTCTCGGGCGGGGGCAGGAGCTTGTCGGAGCCACTGTGTCAAACCTGTTAAAGAACTGGTTTAGCTTATTGGCCCTGTCTTTGTCTCCGTCCACCCCTCTACCCCCCGACAGTTTGAGGCCGGTGATGGTCTGCATACCTCTCCAAACCGCCTTCATGTTGATGTCCTTCAGCTTCCCTTCCAGGTTCCTCCTGTAGTTCTCCTTGGCCTCCCTGAGTTTGGTCTTCAGCAGTCCCTGAACTCTTTTCACCTCCTCCCTGTTACCAGCATTGAATGCCCTCTTCTTCTCATTCAGTAGGGCTTGTGTGCCGCCGTACTAGGGTTGTACGGTATACCGATATTAGTATAGTACTGCAATACTAATGAATCATTTTCGGTACTATACCGCCTCTGAAAAGTACCGGTCCGTAGCTCACCGGCGTCAAAATGTAAACAAACACCATTGGTGGATCTACACCTGACATCCACTGTAATGATACCAAGTGCAGGGCCGTATCTAGTTGATATTATTATGATTACGTCAATATTTTTTGGCATCACAACATCTTCTTTCGTTTTTTTAAAATGTATATTATGTTTATAAACTCAGGAAATATGTCCCTGGACACATGAGGACTTTGAATACGACCAATGTATGATCCAGTAACGACTCAGTATCGGATTGATACCCAAATTTGTGGTATCATCCAAAACTAATGCGAATCATCCAAACAACAGAAGAAGAAGTGATTATTACATTTTAACAGAAGTGTAGATAGAACATGTTAAAAGAGAAAGTAAGCAGATATTAACAGTAAATGAAAAAGTAGATTAATAATTCATTTTCTACCACTTGTCCTTAATAATGTTGACAAAATAATAGAATGGAAAATGCCACAATATGTTACTGTATACGTCAGCAGACTAAATTCGGAGACTTTGTTTGCTTACTTACATAAAAGACAAGTTGTCTTGTATGTTCACTGTTTTATTTAAGGACAAACTTGCAATAAGAAACATATGTTTAATGTACCGTAAGATTTTTTTGTTAAAATAAAGCCAATAGTGCAATTTTTTGTGGTGCCCTTTATTTAGAAAAGTATCAATAAGTACCAAAAAGAATCAAAATAATTTTGGTACTGGTACAAATACGCTTGCAAATATGGGGCAGGTTTGGAGTCGTAGAGCCACTGGATTGCAAACACCAAAGGTTGGCAGTGTTTGTTTCCGCCAGTGGCAAAATGGATGTGTCCGGTATATGATTAGTGTTACCTAATTAAAAAGTGTGGCGCCTCCTATTGGTTGTGCATTCTAGGCAGCATACAAGTAATACATGTGTCCTTTAGTCCAGTGGTTCTCAAACTTTTTTTTACCAAGTATTACCTCAGAAAACACTTGCCTCTCTAAGTACCACCATAATGACCAACTTTACCCTTGTGTAATGTTCATATTGTTGTTACTCAGCCAGCGTTTGTGGGTCTGATGGACCCGTTGCATTTTGTGGCTTTTAATGCCTCACAATCAAACACTTTTATGTTAAAATACTGAACAGATGTTTACCTTATCCCAATAAATATCTGTTCGGTATTTTAACATAAAAGTGTTTGATTGTGAGGCATTAAAAGCCACAAAATGCAACAGGTCTATCAGACCCATAAACGCTGGCTGAGTAACAACAATATGAAGGTTACACAGAAAATTTCTCTGCCAGTTTCTGCATCCCACAGGGATTCTTCTTTTGTGTTTCTGCACGTGCGGTTCCCACACAAGGTTGCAACATTGTTTGTCAACACTGTCTGCTCTCATTTTCTCGCACATTTGACCCTCTGATGTTCTGTGTACCTACGCTCTGTCCTCCTCCTGTCTAGGCCTGCTGTATGTGTGTGTGTGTGTGTGTGTGTGTGTGTGTGGGTGGGTGGGTGGTTGGTTGCGTGTGGTACACAGAACATTAATTTCCATACTTCTTTTAGCCCCGGGTCCAGTGGACCCGGACATCTTTACTTTGGCTACCCCTGTGGTAAATTTTAAATGTGCTTTATAAATAAAGTTGATTTGATTTGATCTTATATGTAATAGAAATCTGTAGGGGGGGGTGTATGGTGTGTGGTCATTAAATATGTATTCTGATATATGTTCTTCACAGAAAATGAGCCAAAGTCAGTGAGTCTCAGTTTGAAAAATTAAGTAATTGTATCATTTTTCTTTTAATAAAAAATTAAAACGAGTCTCACAGACCCGAACACCACACAAGGGTTAAAATACAGTAGCGTTGTAGGCCTAAATATTCATTCCAAACAGTGCATATGTTTTATTTAACAAGTATATTTCATATTTTGGCCATTGTAGCATTACACAAAGTTTGAACAGTAACACAGTGTGGAAGTGCGTGCATGTTTAACAAGGTTTTTAATTATAATATTTTTCAGTAATAGGTTTCTATCCCAGAACATGACTTTTCAGTCATGTCCGTATCCTCCTCCTGCTGCTCACTGTTAAAGACAACAGATGATTAGATTAACACGTACCACCTTTGCAATCTAATCATCTGCCAGCTGTGTCTCGCCGTCAGCACATGTCACGCCCCCATCTGACGGCGCTCTGTTTTCAGCATCCATGGACAGAGGCGGTGACCTTTGTTGCTGAAAGCGGGCTGATCACACTCCCTTTCCACACACAGTGTTTGAATATATAATTAAGTGATTACTTGGCGTACCACTGGATGGAGCCCGTGTGCCATAGTGCAGGGGTCGGCAACCTTTATCAGTCAAAGAGCCATTTTGACCAGTTTCACAAATTATAGAAAACAATGGGAGCCGCAAACATTTTTTGAAATTTTAAATGAAATAACACTGCATACGAAGTTTTTTTTTTACTTTGTGCTATGTATAACCAGGGGTTTCAGACACGCTGCCCACACCTTTATGTGGAATTTGAAAGCTGGTGCGACACGCAGGTTTTAATTGAATGGCGTTTGTCAGCGTCATGCGTGCCGTGATGGTACAGCATATAGCACCCACTGCAGTCAGCATGCCTGATCAGCTACACGTTGTATGGGGCTTCCGCTCTGCTCACGTGGGTAACAGCAAGGCAAACTTGCTCAACAACCACACAGCTCACACTGACGGTGGCGGTATAAAAAAAACAAACAAAAAAAAAAAACTTTAACACTCTTACTAATAATGCGCCACACTGTGAACCCACACCAAACAAGAATGACAAACAAAGTTCGGGAGAACATCTGCACCGTAACACAACATAAACACAACAGGACAAATACCCAGAATCCCATGCAGCCCTAACTCTTCCGGGATACATTATACACCCCCGCTACCAAACCCCACCCACCTCAACCGACGCACAGAGAGGGGGGGGTTGATGTGTGAGGGAGCAGGGTTGGGGTGGGGGCGGGGTTTGGTGGTAGCAGGGGTGTATAATGTAGCCCGGAAGAGTCAGGGCTGCATGGGATTCTGGGTGTTTGTTCTGTTGTGTTTATGTTGTGTTAAGGTGCAGATGTTCTCCCAAAATGTGTTTGTCATTCTTGTTTGGTTTTGGTTCAAAGTGTGGCGCATTATTAGTAAGAGTATTAAAGTTGTTTTATATGACCACCGTCAGTGTAACCTGTGTGGCTGTTGACCAAGTATGCGTTGCTGTCACGTACGTGTGTAAGTAGAAGATGTATGTTGTATAACAAGTGTTTGGCTGGCATTCTGTTAAAACAGATTGTAGAGGGCGCCAAATGTTGTACCATCATGACACGCCCTTATTATAGCCGTAAGGGTGAAAATCGGTGAATATTAATCCCGGGAGTTTTCTGCGAGAGGCACTGAAATCCGGAAGTCTCACAGGAAAATTGGGGGGTTCAGCAAATAACAGAGGTGGGACCAAGTCATTGCTTTGCAAGTCACAAGTAAGTCTCAAGTCTTTACCCTCAAGTCTCGAGTCAAGTCCCGAGTCAAGACAGGGCAAGTCCGAGTCAAGTCCAAAGTCAAGACTGGAAAGTCTCAAGTCAAGTCCCAAGTCCTGCATTTTGAGTTTCGAGTCCTTTCAAGTCATTTAACCACAGACTAATATATTTACCCGGTACACAGATTGTGTATGCTTTTAAAACGCTGTATTTATTTATTAAAACAAGTGCATTTGAAATTGCAGGGAAAAAGATAGTGCTGACATTGCACTTCAAAATAGCACTATTAACCAGTCATTTTAAACATGTAACTCATTCCTTTACAGAATAAACACATTTGAAAAAACAAGTGCAACTGTACTTATTTGCACAAAAGTGTTAACATTGTATTTCCATGGCATATTGCATTGTAACTAGTTCCACAGCAGTTTATATCCTGTTCTTACCTTATCTCATTGATCTCATCTCATACTGTATGTGTGTTTATGTGTGCGTACACATGAAAAACATAACAAATATATGAACATAACAATGAACAGAGTTGTACTTTTTAGATGTCAGGACCCTATGCAATATGTACACATATTCTTAATATAGTATACATTTTAACTGACCTTTATTTGACTATGTTTGTCTTTTTGTAGGTGGCTAAAATATGCGGTGCTGCTGACTGCCGTCTAACGTTACGTTGCTGTGTGTGATACATTGACTAACGTAACGTTATGTATAGGTACCTCATGAAACCCTGCTTAAAAAAAAATCACTTGACAAAAAGTATGAATAAGGTAGCAAACTGCAGTGGACGCAACAGATTGCCGTGTTTGCAATGACGTTATAACCATAGACATCTTATAAGTAGACGCAGCATTGGTTGCTGTGACGTGAGCAATTTGGCCGCCATCTTGAAGTGCTGATGAGGAGCCGGCGAGCAGCCTAAACTGACAGTTGACAGGTAGAAAACAAAGATGGTGTTCACCGTTTTCCTGCTCAAATGAGCGGACTGTTGAAAATAGGAATCGGGGGATTACTTTTCACAAGTGAGATTTAACATTAACGTACTATTGGTTGTATTTTATGAAAATAATATTACCACAGAGTTGAGAAGGATCAAAGATCTTCAATATTTGTATGTGAAAATCACAAAGAAATCTTCTGGGGGAGGATGACGCCCCTACAGGGGTTTGCTTTACAAACTTTCAGCCCCACCTAAAACAAAATTCACCAGCCGCCACTGATTATGATGCATTCTCATTTTAGGCAAAGTATAAGACAATACTTTCTTAACAGTATAATTGTAACCAGGAATCAGTCTTCAAGTAACAATATTCAAATACTAACATTGTTGGGTTGAACAGAATTTGGTTTTATTCTGAATCCAGTGAAACAGATTGGTGGTTTTAGCTGATATGAAAACTTTCAGGTGTTTATATATGTTTAAGTATTTGGCAGACGCTTTTATCCAAAGCGACTTACATAAAATAATACATATAAAACAATCACTGCAAACATTATCATTTAAGGGAAGAATGTAATAGAAAATATCAATACAAAGTGTCAAGACAGAATAAACTCTCTGCTGCTGAAGCAACAGAGATACAGTCCCTAAGATATATAGATATCTAATGTGTTCATACATTGTTTATGTAGGATACACACATATGTATATATAACCTAATCATATTGTTTCTTCAATTTAAAAATAGATTACCGTTTTTTTCCCCCTTCTCTGGGATTATATTCCCAGTTTTGATCTCGGATGTCTGGTCATTTATAGTGTATAAGAATATTATATTACTGTTAAGCAAACTATGAATAATAAAACACGCCAAAACATGTGTCTGTTATCATGGCTACACGTATGACAAAAAAGGGGGTGAAAATCAGTCGTATTCAGTGAGGTAAAATGAATTAAATGCGCTGACAGTTCATTGCTCCTGCCAAATTAATTGCACTGAGTGGAGCGGATCACCACTCCAAGATGGCGGCCACGCGCCTCGTCTGCCCCAGTAGGCAGTAGCGCTCCATGCTGCGTCTACTTATAAGATGTCTATGGTTATAACGTTAGCAGTGAGTTTGCAGCCTCACTGATTTAACTACACAGCAAATAAAAGTCACGTTACTTAGCCAATAAACGTTATCTTACATTCAGAACTTACCCTTCTTTGTGCAACTTCAAATGTCGAACGAAGTTGGAAGTTGTTGCGTCTCCGTCTGTAATATTCGAACTGCGGGATTTGCATACCGCAATTCGTTTTTTGTTGACCAAGTCGTAGTTTTTATACCCGAACGAAACCAACTTTAACATAATTGTTTATCACTGGCACGTTGTTGGACAACTGTAGTTCATTGGTTGTCCTGCAATTTGATTGGATGAATGCTGTGTGATGAAAACAACGTAGTTCTAATTTGATTGGCTGTTGTACTGACAGCACACCAGCTGGCAGGAACAACACGCTGATCCACACAGACGAAGAAAATGGAAGATACGGAGCGCTCCCAAATAACTTTTTAAGCTTTGGATTTTGGGGAAAGTGGCAAGTCATGTCAAGTCATGTCAAGTCAAAAGGCTCAAGTCCAAGTGAAGTCACAAGTCATTGATGTTAAAGTCTAAGTCGAGTTGCAAGTCTCTTCACATTTTGTCAAGTCGAGTCTAAAGTCATCAAATTCATGACTCGAGTCTGACTCGAGTCCAAGTCATGTGACTCGAGTCCACACCTCTGGCAAATAAGCTGCTGAGCCGCATCAGTCAAGTCAATCTAACTTATGGGGCTAAACTTTGGGGTTCAAACACAAAACCACCGTGTGGTTTATTTGTCAGGGAAAAAAATAGCACCGACAACACATGCTTGTACTTCCAATTAGATAAACTTACGTATTTGCACATTCTCCGCTCCCTGCATTTATACATCCATCAGTGTTTGGAGAAAAACAATGATGCATTTTTTTTTACTTCCACTTTAAGTCTCGTTTTTGAAAATGTTCTTTACATACAGGACCAGACAAAACAACATCGCTTTAATCCGTTTTTAGCTACAAATGTAAATAAGAATATAATACAGCACCTGCATTATACATATGCACCTTGAAGATTGCACACCCACAATGTCAGGATAATCACGTAACGGTGGTTGGTGTGGCCCCAGGCTGCAGAGACGGGAAGCGATGTGCAGGTAAAGGAAGGTTTAATGAGCAAAAAGACCAAACGGCATGAACATTAGTTACAGTAGACAAACCAACCAGTGTCCCAAAGAAGGCGACGAATAAACCCTCCTGATCAATCAATGCAAGACATAACCAATAGACTTAGACTTAGACTTAGACAAACTTTATTGATCCACAAGGGAAATTGTTGCACACAGTAGCTCAGTTACTCAGTTGTTTTATTTGTTATTTTTGTATTGTATTTTCTATTATTAAATAGGAAGTGGAACACAAATAAAAGCGCTAGACAGGAAGAAACACTAAACATAGAAAAAGAAAACAAAATACCTCAAACCTGTCACGCAGATCATGACACAAAATGTCGTACAGTTTCATGAATCTTGCAAGATTTTGACCGATTGAGACCTCAGTTCGGTCGTACGTGGCTTTTTCTCTATCGCTTGTGGGGATACTTTTTATATACACACACAAAGTATGATGGCCAATTAGGTAAAATTGTCAATTAGACTGTCTATATCAGGGGTGCTCATTACGTCGATCACGAGCTATCGGTCGATCGCGGAGGGTGTGTCAGTCGATCACCAGCCAGGCATTAAAAAAATAGTCCTAAAAATGAGCGATCATAAATCTTCACTATGACGTCACTTTCGTCACTTGATTGACATTCACGGCACCCGAGGGTCTTCTGAGATGACGCTGGCTGCTGCCAGCTTATTAAAATTACCGACTGGAAGGCGAGAAACACTTTATTTCAACAGACTCTGGCGCCGTACCTGTCGTCAAAACTCCAAAGACCGACTGCACAGTTGCACAGTTGCGCTAACAAAATAAGAGTCTCAGAAAGCTGGCGTGCACAAGCTAGCAAGCTACGGAGTTTGCCGACAATGTATTTCTTGTAAAGTGTATACAAAGGAGTACAGAAGCTGGACAAATAAGATGCCAAAAACCAACCACTTTCATGTGGTATTGGACAGAAAGGAGGACTTTTTTTCTCCTCCATTCGAAAATGCGGACGCTATCAGCACCACTGTCTGATTCCAATCAATGCAAGTCATCAGAATCAGGTAATACACCAACTTATACTGTATTCTTGTCTTCATGAAAGAAATGAATCTATATGTGTTAAACATGCTTGTATTATCTTTAAACACCTTTAACTTGTTAACAATATTAACTATGTGTGTTAAACATGCTTGTATTATCATTAAACACCTTTAACTTGTTAACAATATTAACTATATGTGTTAAACATGCTTGTATTATCATTAAACACCTTTAATTTATTAACAATATTAACTATATGTGTTAAACATGCTTGTATTATCTTTAAACACCTTTAACTTGTTAACAATATTAACTATGTGTGTTAAACATGCTTGTATTATCATTAAACACCTTTAATGTATTAACAATATTAATTATATGTGTTAAACATGCTTGCATTATCATTAAACACCTTTAACTTGTTAACAAAAACATATATTTCATAAATAAGTAAATAAAAATTGTATATATGAATGAGGTAGATCCCCACGACTTCATCAATTGAAAAGTAGCTCGCCTGCAGAAAAAGTGTGAGCACCCCTGGTCTATATCATGGATGTCAAAGTCAATTATCTATGATATTTGATTAGTATTAGGCCACAGCCACCTGCTGCTGTTTTGCATGCACCAATACTCCATCAGTGATGGCGCTAGGAAATTTCAAAATGGGGTACCAGGGGCCCCATCAAGTCATAAAAATGGGGTCCCACAGTAAATGTTTGTGGTCCCACTTTTTTTGTTTTGAAAACAAATGATAAATGTATGCATTATCCTGTTATATCTCACATTCTATGTTGTGTTTTGGACAAATCCTGTCATAATATATACTTAATTCATTAGAAAAAAATGTATGCATATGTAAATGTGTTCTGTTATAAACACTCATTCGCTTTCTTCTTTCCTTCATGGATCCAAACTTTACTGCTGCTTCATTATGGTGTTTTAATACATCAATAATGTAATTTCTTTCTTCTAAATTGGACTGTTTTGTACATTCCATCATGACTCAAACTGCAATGGAGCTGCACCTTGATGTGGATTGCACCGGAATCTATACTGGTTTCTAGTGTAAGTATGTTTGTTGTGATCTGACTAACAAGCTTTGTGCTCGGCAGGTGCCAGTCTGCCGAAGATAACAATGGATGGTGGTAAACACAAGACGTGCACTAATTAGCCGCTCCTTTAACAAGTTTGCAGAGTGATTAGTCGCCATTGTCCCGACAACATGTGATATTCCATGTGAGAAAAGCCTGACTCATCGGTCTTAATATGAAACCCTTTTCATTAGCTGCCCCACCCGCACCACATTATAAGGGCGATCTTAGGACACCCGCCCGGATAAACGCAGGAAGTGGGCGTGAAGAAGGCGACGGAGGGCTTAGGGGGGAGTTTTGACTATAGAACCCCCTGGAGTGAGATGACAAAAAGGAACATCCCTGTGTTTGCCCATGCAAATCGCTGAATGCAAAACGGCCGATCTGTTCAGTTGTCAGGTCTCCTGCGAGCGACAACAAGAAACGCTTAAGTGACTTGAGTTTGACTTTCTGCCGGAATGAGCATTGACTCATTCTGTGACGTGCGCCTTCAGGCTGGTGTTTGGTGAAGCGCATTGGGTGACTTACTGCAAAACAAGTTGTTGCTCTGCCTGCTCTTGTTCTCACACAGTTGCCACGTGCGTTGGTATCTGTGTCAGCATTTACCGTTTCGGGAGAGCCGTTTTCTGCACAAAACCATGTGCATAAATTAGCTTGGTGAGAGCCCAGACCTCAACCTTAGCCATTGTTATAAAATTCCCATGTCAGAGAAGATAATTTGCAAAGAGTGACAGCTGTTACAACTGCAATGGGTGGTATAAAATACACTATATTCATCCATCCATCCATCTTCTTCCGCTTATCTGAGGTCGGGTCGCGGTGGCAGCAGCCTAAGCAGGGAAGCCCGGACTTCCCTCTCCCCAGCCACTTCGTCCAGCTCCTCCCGGGGGATCCCGAGGCGTTCCCAGGCCAGCCGGGAGAGATAGTCTTCCCAATGTGTCCTGGGTCTTCCCCGTGGCCTCCTACCGGTCGGACGTGCCCGAAACACCTCCCTAGGGAGGCATTCGGGTGGCATCCTGACCAGATGCCCGAACCACCTCATCTGGCTCCTCTCGATGTGGAGGAGCAGCGGTTTTACTTTGAGTTCCTCCCGGATGACAGAACTTCTCACCCAGCGGAGGAAACTCATTTCGGCCGCTTGTACCCATGATCTTGTCCTTTCGGTCATGACCCAAAGCTCATGACCATAGGTGAGGATGGGAACGTAGATCGACCGGTAAATTGAGAGCTTTGCCTTCCGGCTCAGCTCCTTCTTCACCACAACGGATCGATACAGCGTCCGCATTACTGAAGACGCCGCACCGATCCGCCTGTCGATCTCACTATCCACTCTTCCCTCACTCGTGAACAAGACTCCGAGGTACTTGAACTCCTCCACTTGGGGCAAGGTCTCCTCCCCAACCCAGAGTTGGCACTCCACCCTTTTCCGAGCAAGAACCATGGACTCGGACTTGGAGGTGCTGATTCTCATCCCAGTCGCTTCACACTCGGCTGTGAACCGATCCAGTGAGAGCTGCAGATCCTGGCCAGATGAAGCCATCAGGACCACATCATCTGCAAATAGCAGAGACCTAATCCTGCAGCCACCAAACCAGATACCCTCAACGCCTTGACTGTGCCTAGAAATTCTGTCCAGAGAGGTTATGAACAGAATCGGTGACAAAGGGCAGCAAACCGAATGCATATGCAAAAGTGCAATATATTTATCTGTACAGTAATGTATTTATTTATATCTGTACCTTATTGCTTTTTTATCCTGCACTACCATGAGCCATCCATCCATCCATCCATTTTCTACCGCTTATTCCCTTCGGGGTCACGGGGGGGCGCTGGAGCCTATCTCAGCTACAATCGGGCGGAAGGTGGGGTACACCCTGGACAAGTCGCCACCTCATCACAGGGCCCACACAGAGCCAATGCAACGAAATGTCGTTCTTATCTGTACTGTAAAGTTCAAATTTGAATGACAGTAAAAAGGAAGTCTAAGTCTAAGTCTAAGTCTGCTGTTCAAGTGGATTACGAGGTTCTTGTACTGACTCACTACTGCCACCTCCCGGCCCTGGATCTTGATGGGCTCCACAGGGGTCATTTTCTTCTTGAAGTCAATGACTAGCTCCTTGGTCTTGTCCAGAATGTATTCCTTTTGCCATCCCTGCAAGTGTAATAGCCAAGTGTCCCAATACTTTTGACTATAACGAGAATTTAAAAAAAAAAACAGGATTTTGTGCGACTGTCAGCAAATAAAACCCGAGTGGTCAGAGAATTTCCTTGACATCTGTTTTGAAATGCACCGGTCGATATGCCCACATTCACTCTAAATCACTAAATCCTCCCGGGGTGCGTGCCAATAAAGATAATGAGCTACTTATCAGATGGTTAGTTGTAGGATTAATTGCTTGGTCGGTGTTATTCAAACAGGACACCCTGCAGACTGCACGGCTTGCTCCTCTGCGATGCAATGGCAAGAGCTCATTACCCTACACACACACACACACACACACACACACACACTCGTCAAAAGGGACTTTAAACTGAGCGTCTGTGTTTCAGCCCTTCATAGTTGAGCGGATTTACCGTAGAAGGCGATTCTGAGCGGAGACAAAAAATGTACTTGAAGGAGAGGATTTACCGTAAACGCGACCTGCAGCGAGTGGGAAGTGCAGCCGCGGCTGCTCGTGCATTATTGATGGAAGTTCTGCGCGCTGCCGACCCAAAAGTAGAACACTCACTGTCATAAAAGTGTCCTTTATGCTACACTGCAGTCAGCGTATGGGCACATTTCTAGCCCGCATCGCATCCATAGGACTGTTATGTCTTGCAGCCAAATGATCTCTGGCACAAGTAGGTTGCTGGGGTCAAAGGTCAAATATTAATTGCCACAGTCCAACACGTCTCTCATCTCAGAGATGATTATTTTAATATGTGTATGTACAGCAGGGGTATTTCACTCAATTGTATTGGGCGCCACATTTCCAGAAAGTTAAGGCCTTCTCCCTTCTCTAATAGTCTTATTGTGTACAAACCCCGTTTCCATATGAGTTGGGAAATTGTGTTAGATGTAAATATAAACGGAATACAATGATTTGCAAATTATTTTCAACCCATATTTAGTTGAATATGCTGCAAAGACAACATATTTGATGTTTTTTTGCAAATAATCATTAACTTTGGAATTTGATGCCAGCAACACGTGACAAAGAAGTTGGGAAAGGTGGCAAAAAATACTGATAGAGTTGAGGAATGCTCATCAAACACTTATTTGGAACATCCCACAGGTGAACATGCAAATTGGGAACAGGTGGGTGCCATGATTGGGTATAAAAGTAGATTCCATGGAATGCTCAGTCATTCACAAACAAGGATGGGGCGAGGGTCACCACTTTGTCAACAAATGCGTGAGCAAATTGTTGAAAAGTTTAAGAAAAAACTTTCTCAACCAGCTATTGCAAGGAATTTAGGGATTTCACCATCTACGGTCCGTAATATCATCAAAGGGTTCAGAGAATCTGGAGAAATCACTTCACGTAAGCAGCTAAGCCCGTGACCTTCGATCCCTCAGGCTGTACTGCATCAACAAGCGACATCAGTGTGTAAAGGATATCACCACATGGGCTCAGCAACACTTCAGAAACCCACTGTCAGTAACTACAGTTGGTCGCTACATCTGTAAGTGCATGTTAAAACTCTCCTTTGCAAGGCGAAAACCGTTTAACAACAACACCCAGAAACGCCGTCGGCTTCGCTGGGCCTGAGCTCATCTAAGATGGACTGATGCAAAGTGGAAAAGTGTTCTGTGGTCTGACGAGTCCACATTTCAAATTGTTTTTGGAAACTGTGGACGTCGTGTCCTACGGACCAAAGAGGGAAAAAAAACATCCGGATCGTTATAGGCGCAAAGTTGAAAAGCCAGCATATGTGATGGTATGGGGGTGTATTAGTGCCCAAGACATGGGTAACTTACACATCTGTGAAGGCGCCATTAATGCTGAAAGGTACACACAGGTTTTGGAGCAACATATGTTGCCATCCAAGCAACGTTACCATGGACGCCCCTGCTTATTTCAGCAAGACAATGCCAAGCCACGTGTTACATCAACATGGCTTCATAGTAAAAGAGTGCGGATACTAGACTGGCCTGCCTGTAGTCCAGACCTGTCTCCCATTGAAAATGTGTGGCGCATTATGAAGCCTAAAATACCACAACGAAGACCCCCGGACTGTTGAACAACTTAAGTTGTACATCAAGCAAGAATGGGAAATAATTCCACCTGAGAAGCTTAAAAAATGTGTCTCCTCACTTCCCAAACGTTTACTGAGTGTTGTTAAAAGGAAAGGCCATGTGACACAGTGGTGAACATGCCCTTTCCCAACTACTTTGGCACGTGTTGCAGCCATGAAATTCTAAGTTAATTATTATTTGCAAAAAAAAAAGAAGAAGTTTATGAGTTTGGACATCAAAATATCTTGTCTTTGTAGTGCATTCAATTGAATATGTGTTGAAAAGGATTTGCAAATCATTGTATTCCGTTTACATTTACATCTAACACAATTTCCCAACTCATATGGAAACGGGGTTTGTATATTACGGAGAACGAGTGTCCTCTACAGTAGGCATTTGATTTTGTTCTTTTATTTTATCAGACTTGTACGAGCGCTCTGCGGTTTTTAAGGACTTTATGCAAAGAAGCTGGTCAAAGATCATCTCCAGTGTTTTTTTAAAGATGCATTATAACTTCCACAAATGTTTTGCAGTGAACCAGTTGAATAGCCCAAATGAGGACAAAGAGAGGACCTAAACTGGAACCTTAAAGGGGAACTACACTTTTTTTTTAATGTAGCCTATTGTTCACAACCATTATGAAAGACATTACAGTGGATGTTATTATCTTTTTTTTTTTTATGCATTCTAAATATCAAAATAAATGGGATCAAAAGCCCGATTACAATGGAGCCTGTGGGAGCCGCGCAATTCCGCCTACAAAGCCCATAAAAAAACATCCAAACACCTCCATTAACCCTTGTGTAATGTTCATATAGTTGTTACTCAGCCAGATGTTTACCATATCCCAATAAACATCTGTTCAGTATTTTAACATACAAGTGTCTGATTGTGAAGCATTAAAAGCCACAAAATGCAACGGGTCCATCAGACCCACAAACGCTGGCTGAGTAACAACAATATGAACGTTGCAAGGAAAATTTCTCTGCCAGTTTCTGCATCCCACAGGGATTCTTCTTTTGTGTTTCTGCACTTGCGGTTCCCACACAAGGTTGCAACATTGTTTGTCAACACTGTCTGCTCTCATTTTCTCGCACATTTGACCCTCTGATGTTCTGTGTACCTACACTCTGTCCTCCTCCTGTCTAGGCCTGCTGTATGTGTGTGTGTGTGTGTGTGTGTGTGTGTGTGTGTGTGTGTGTGTGTGTGTGTGTGTGTGTGTGTGTGTGTGTGTGTGTGTGTGTGTGTGTGTGTGTGTGTGTGTGTGTGTGTGTGTGTGTGTGTGTGGGTGGTTGTGTGTGTGTGTGGGTGGTTGTGTGTGTGTGTGGGTGGTTGTGTGTGGTACACAGAACATCAATTTCCACACTTCTATTAGCCCCGGGTTTAGTGGACCCGGACATTTTCTATGTAATAGAAATGTGTAGGGGGGGTGTATGGTGTGTGGTCATTAAATATGTATTCTGATATATGTTCTTTACAGAAAATGAGCCAAAGTCAGTGAGTCTCAGTTTGAAAAAATAATTAATTGTATCATTTTTGTTTTAATAAAAAATAAAAACTGGTACCATAGACCCGAACACCACACAAAGGTTAAGGTTTTGTATACTAGATGTAAGTATATATGTTATGTAGTAACGGGTACATTTTTAATAACAAGCGTCTTTTCTTGTCGTCCTCGGCAGTCTCGGGTCCCAAATGGCTGTCAAAGTGTACCAACTTGTCGGAATACCTAGTCAGACTTCTTCTGTCCAGGTGAGATGCATGATTTATAATCGGCAATAAACTTACAGGTACCGGCTCGTCCAGGGTGTACGCCGCCTTCCGCTCGAGTGCAGCTGGGATAGGCTCCAGCCACCCCCCGCGACCCCGAAAGGGACAAGCGGTAGAAAAATGGATGGATGAATGGAATAAACTTACAGGGAAAAAGGAAGCGAGGAAGCAGCAGATCACTCGATGATGTAAACATAGGGACGCACGAGAGTGATCACGGCGCCGCTATAAGTAGTTTGTCTGTGTTAGCGCTTATAATAACAATATTATTAATACTTGGTTAATATTCAAGTTACGAATTGAAAATGGAGTATTGTTGATGCTGAATGGTTATTTATTTGATTTTATGAGCAAAATAGTGGAACTCCCATTGACTTTTATTTACGTTTACTCAATATTTACAATGTTTTTGTTTTTTTGTTTTTTTATTAATCCGTCGTCATGTCTTTCATAATGATTGTGAACAACAGGCAAAATAAAAATAAAAAAAAGGTGCAGTTCCCCTTTAAGGAACACCACTAGTATAACTAAAGAAGTTGAACAAATGACTACACTGCAAAAACTGGAATCTAAGTAAGATTAAATATCTCAAATAAGGGTGATATTTGCTTATTTTCTGTCTGATAAGATAATTCTTCTCACTAAGCAGATTTTATGTTAGAGTGTTTTACTTGTTTTAAGGGTTTTGGTCCTAAATGATCTCAGTAAGATATTACAGCTTGTTGCTGAGATTTTATGACCTATATTGAGTAAAACATGCTTGAAACTAGAATATCAACTGTTGTAAAGATGTGTCATCAACACTCACAAGTATAAAAGTAATTTTTTAAAGTAATCATTTCTTATTTCAAGCATGAAAAAAAAAAAAAAGACTTTGACACAATTGTGTCTCATATTAAAACAGATGACAGCCAAATGGACTTTGCTGTTTTATTTTCAATGAAACAATAGAAAATGCGTACTCATATAGTAGTACAGTTGTTATTGGTGAGAATATACTTTTTTAAGGTATTTTTGGGTTCATTGAGGTTAGCTAATTTTACTTGTTTTGGAAAGTCTTGACAAGCCAAATTGTCTTGTTTTATTGGCAGATAATTTTGCTTAGTTCAAATAAAATACCCCTAATTTTTGTATTTTTTTCTCTTGATTTTGAACACTGACTTTTTGCAATGTACTGATTGCATCTGAAATAAACAAGCTACAGCAACTCCTTAGTTACCGTACATAAATCATATTATGGAGGGAAAAAAATGAGAGGACTTAAAGGGGTGCCTTGAGGAATGCCTCAGTTATGTAAATCAAAAGTTTGGACAGCAGTATTTTATGTTTGCTAGCAAGGTTAAACAGTCAATGCAAGGATCTGCTCATGTGTTTACAGTGGTCCAAGTTGATCTATACAACAGGACCACTTAAGTGGGTTTTTAGGAATTTGCTGCAAAATGTTTGTCTCCCGAGTTTTGAACTAAACCTGGGCCGCCAGTTGCATGAATAGCCTTGATGTACAGTATGTTTGGATGTTGCTTTTGACAGCACACGATCCGCAAATGTTTGGCATAACAGGAGGTCAAATAAATGCCAGTTAAAAATGTCAGGCTGCTAATCTCACCATGGCCTCGTCTGGAGTCACACTTTCAAAAATAGAAGAATATGACAGTTGAAATCCACCGTATGTGCTGTACTAGTAACATAGCACTAGCCGGCATAATAACATTGCTAGCATTGCGTAAAAACAATAAATCAATGCCTATATCCTCCTGAGAATCAGCGTCCTCTGCATTTTGTGTTTTGCACAACAGGGCTATTTGTAACTGACAAAAATGGCACAAAATGTCCACTACAGAGAACAAGTATTTTGATATATGCAAAAACAAAAAAATACAGAGTCCTTAAGTACGTTTGACACAAACCTGAACATGATGTATCATTTATCGCAATCTAAGGTAGAGATGCACACCACTAATATATATATATCATCATTTGGATTTCATGCCATATTGCCCACCCATACCTAACATTGGTGGTGTTTATATTTACCTGTATTTTTTGGAATATAAGGCGCACTTAAAATTATTACATTTTCTCAAAATTCGACAGTGCGCCTTATGTACGGAATATTTTTTGTTGTGCTTACCGACCTCAAAGCTATTTTATTTGGTACATGGTGAAATGATAAGTGTGACTAGTAGATGGCAGTTACACATAGCAGATACGTGTAGACTGCAATATGACTCAAGTAAACAACACAAACATGTTATTTGTTCCATTGAAAATATAGAACATTACACACGGCGCTCAAAAAGCCATCAAAATGTTTTAGTACGACTTTGGTAAGCTATGAAGCCACACGGTTTGATGGATTGTACTGTGCGTCAACATACGAGTATTATTATGGTGTGTGTATAAGATAAGACATATTAGCTGGTAGGGATGATACTCGAAACCGTTTTTCCCGGTTGTTCGATAAGAAAAGAACCGAGTCCTCGGACTCGAATCCCTTTTTGAGAACCGGTACCCGTTATCGAGACCATTATAGTAAAGAAAAAGAGTTGGTTCTTTATTCGAATCCCGTCCCGACCAGAAATGCTCCGTGGGACATCACAAGAAATGACGTCACGTAGCTCAGTCATTAGGCGCAGATAGGGAACGCAGGAAAAAAATGGACCGTAAAAAGCGCTCCAAGGTGTAATAAAGTTCAAAACAAAAGGTATAATCCAATGAATAACTTTACTGAGAGATTTGAGCAGGGTACACACACATGACGAACAATTTTACGACCAACTGGAAACATAGCAACCAGGCTAGCAACGCACCTCCTTTACGGCAGCTGTTGCAATGTTCTTAAAGCAACCGCAGCACATACATATATATACAACACATATCTCCCTTTTTTAACTCTTGTTTTTATTTCCTTGTAAACAAAACAAAATCACACTGTATATATGTTGTCTGTCTAATTATAAATAATGCAGACGAGGCGTGTTGGCTGAGTTCTTGACGTTTACTTTCAGAGCGTGCTCATAACCTCATTCTTAGCTGCCGGGTGGCGACATGCAACAACACTTTTCGGGGCTACCGCGCATGCTCGTTACTGCCGCTGCATGCTGGGTAGTGTAGTTGTTATATTCCCTAGCTCAAAACATCACATCTTTCCCCCTATAAAGAAATAATGTTAACTCAATAAAGTGTATTTCTTTTTTTAGCTTTAACCTTTCATTTTTTTAGCATTGTAACCACATTCGCAAATAACTTTTCTCTTCATAGAATTTTCTTTCAATAAAGAAATAAATGCAAAAATGTCAAAGCATCATAACAAACAGTTATGTCAAATAGCAGCACAAGTGCACTTTTTGGAGAGCTGTATTATTTTCAGTTTTGTGCCCAAGGGACTGATTTTATTTAACACTATATTATTATTTATACACCTATAGTGATCACAGAGACAGGTTGTTTTTGTGTTACTGTATATATTTGTTTTTCTGAAAAATCCCCTTACCGTATTTTCCGCACCATAAGGCACCTTCAATGAACGGCATATTTCAAAACTTTGTCCACCTATAAGCCAGTGTTGTAAGCCGCATCTAACTGCGCTAAAGGAATGTCAAAAAAACAGTCAAATAGGTCAGTCAAACTTTAATAATATATTAATACCAGCGTGATGTGGGCGCGCATTTGAATCGTATATCAACATGGACAGAGCTGCGTGAAAAAAGCCACCCGGCCTCTTCGCGTAAACTTAAACTTACCTTAACCACTCGCTCATCTTTTCTTCATCCATCCCTTCGAGTTAGCTTTTATGATGACGCCGGCTGGAAAGGTCTCTTTTGGCAAGGTCTTCCTTTTGAATATCACCATGGGTGGAAGTTTCTGGCCATTAGCATGGCAAGCTAGAACCACAGTGAAGGATGACTTCTCATTCCCTGTGGTGCGAATATTCACCGTACGTGCTCCCGTTGTATCCACAGTGCGGTTCACAGGAATATCAGTTGCTGTGAAATAGTAATCCGTGTGCGGATGGAGAGATTGCGTCTTTTCATGAACCGGATCCCTGTCGTTTAGTAGGAGCCATTTTGTGGTCTTTACAGATGTAAACACACAAAGGAAATGAGACGTACGGTAATATCCGCGCCCTTTTTCTTCTTCTACGCGGGCGGGTGGTTGCTTACAGTAGAAGAAGAAGCGCTTCCTGTTCTATGGGGGCGGGTGCTTACCTTGGCGGTTGCTTGTGTAGAAGAAGAAGCGCTTCCTGTTCTACCGGGAAAAAAGATGGCGGCTGTTTACCGTAGTTGCGAGATCGAAACTTTATGAAAATGAATCGTAATATTAATCCATATATAAAGCGCACCGGGTTAAAAGCCGCACTGTCAGCTTTTGAGTAAATTTGTGGTTTTTAGGTGCGGCTAATAGTGCGGAAAATACGGTAATATACTTTGGGTAACAACAGTCAATATTTATTTATTTTATTTTATTTTTTTAGGGGGGTAACAGTCAATATTTATTTATTTATTAGATTTTATATGTTTCTTATATAATAAAAGTGAGCTTTTATTAAACCAAATATTGTGGGGGGTTTTTCCATATACAACAACCTATCTGGACTCGATAAGAGAATCGATAAGGAATCGGTTCGATAAGAGGATTCGATAATAGGCTCGAACTCGATAATTTCTAATCAAACATCATCCCTATTAGCTGGCGTTTTGTTTCGCAATATTATGCAAAAGCAACTTTTCTTACCTTCTGGTACCTGCTGATCTGTATTTGGGATCTGCATAAGTCCTGAAAATGTGCGCGCGTCCGCCGTTGTAGTCCGTGTCGACATCGTAGTTGATAAGCTTCTTCTTTTTCTATCTTCTTATTATGGGACATTCATCCTCCGCTGTTGCCATTTCTAATATAAAGTAGTGTAAAGTTCTCACTTATATCTGTCAGTAAACTCGCCATGAAAGCGCTAAAACATACCGGTGCAGTGAGTTTACATTATTCGCCCAAAGAATTTTAGTTATTAGAGAAATCCTGTCGGACGGTTTTTCACGAGACACATTTATGTCGTTGTTATTGCACTAGTGAGCCACGGATGAGGAGATGCTGCTCCGTTATTGATTTAAGTAAAGTCTGAATGTCATTAAAACAGTTAGCTCCATCTTTTGACACTTCTTCCACTCCCGTCCTTGCACGCTACACCGCTACAACAAAGATGACAGGGAGAAGACGCTGCTGAAAGTGAGCCACGTAAATAATACCGCCCACAAAACGGCGCATCCTGAAGCGACTGTCAGAAAGCGGCTTGAAGATGATCTGTAAAACATAATCTATGCAACATTTTGACCAAAGAACCACCATTACATGTTATGTAGACTATTAATACAACCCCTTTAATGCACTATATAATCTGGTGCGCCTTTTGTATGAAAATAGACCTGACTAGACTCGCTCATCGGCAGTGCGCCTTATAATTCGGTGCCCCCTATGGTCCGTAAAATATTTATTTTTATTTATTTTTCGAGCAGCTTTAACTCTCGCTGCAATTCCTCCGATTGGACTGAGCCAGGTGGTAAAAAGATATGAATAAATACATGAACACACCTTTAATTAAAGCACTTGTCCGCTCTAAAATCTGTGCTCATAATCGTTCTATAGTTGACAAGAAGATCATTTTAATTGCATTCTCATCCAAACTTGCTTCGCGGCTTCAATTGAGGAGGCGTGGCCTCAGGAATGTCACACTGGCCTATGTACTGCAGACACAGGGCTTCCCATGCTGAGGACGCATGCCGTTGATTCCATTCGTTTTAGGCTGTGTGCATGGCCCCCAAGGAGGGAGTTGAGCGAACTCTCCAAGAATCTCCATAAGGCCTTCCCTCTCTGCACTAAATGCTCTGCACAGCAACAGCTGCAGGCACAAGTGTGTGTTATGCTGGCAAAAACCTGCCGCTGAACATCAAACCCAGCAAACAGGCTCATTAGATCACCTTTGTGAACTTGAACATATATTTTCTCTATCTGTAGACAGTCAGAAAAACATTATTAATACATGGAAGCATAAGAGAGTAGTGTTGACCTGATACCATTATTTTAGTACCGGTACCAAAATTATTTCTATACTTTTCGGTACTTTTCTATACTTTTCTAAATAAAGGGGACCACAAAAAGCTTGGTTATTATGCAGGTTACGGAGCGTAAACTAAGTATTATTGGCGGTTTTCTGGAAGCGTTTTTCAAGTGGTTTCGAGGCAGAATGGATTATTTCCAATAGCTGCATTGCCAGCTATCTAGAATAAGCTGATTATTACAAATGAGAAGGCAAGAAAAAAAAAAAAAGAAGTGTTCTTGTTTCTTTTAAGGATTGTGATTGATAGGCAAAATTCCATTAAAAAATGTATTTCTCCTTTAAAAGTGCACTTTTAAGATCATAATTTGAGGTTCTACTGTATATTGTTATTGCAATTGCAAAAGACTGGAGCATATGAATATTTTTATGTATATTAGTGTTGTCACGATACCAATATTTTGGTACCGGTACCAAAGTTATTTCGATACTTTTCGGTACTTTTCTAAATAAAGGGGACCACAAAAAAAATTGCATTATTGGCTTTATTTTAACAAAAAGTCTTAGGGTACATTAAACATATGTTTCTTATTGCAAGTTTTTCCTTAAATAAAATAGTGAATATACAAGACAACTTGTCTTTTATTAGTAAGTAAACAAACAAAGGCTCCTAATTAGTCTGCTGACATATGCAGTAACATATTGTGTCATTTTCCATTCTATTATTTTGTCAATTCTTTTAAGGACACGTGGTAGAAAATGAATTATTAATCTCCTTGTTCATTTACTGTTAATATCTGCTTGTTTTCTCTTTTAACATGTTCTATCTACACTTCTGTTAAAATGTAATAATCACTTATTCTTCTGTCATTTCATACTTTACTTTAGTTTTGGATGATACCACAAATTTGGGTATCAATCCGATACCAAGTCGTTACAGGATCATACATTGGTCATATTCAAAGTCGTCATGTGTCCAGGGACATAATTCCTATGTTTATAAACATAATATAAATTTTTTTTAAACGAAAGAAGATGTTGTGATGCCAAAAAATATCGACGTAATCATAGTAGCATCGACTAGATACGCTCCTCTACTTGGTATCATTACAGTGGATGGTGGCGGACTGGTACTTTTCAGAGGCGGTATAGCACTGAATATGATTCATTAGTATCGCGGTACTATACTAATCAAATCAAATCAAATCAACTTTATTTATAAAGCACATTTAAAATTTACCACAGGGGTACAATGGGCAGGTTAAAAGATAATACGAGAACCGAGCAAACACAACACAACATAAACAGAGCACGATAAAATTCCGGCACACCGTATAAGCCTACAAGAGAGTCAAATGTGTGAGTTTACAGCGGGTAGGGCAGTGTTTGCTTTAATCTGCGTGATAATCTCCATACATTCATTATCTCCTAGTCTCTGCTTGAGCGAGAGATTACAACCTGAAAAACAATGGGGGTATTTTAGACGGCATTAGAAGCCAACTTTGTTTGTGAGCCAGGCGATTTAGGGAGACAAAAGAGAAGTCGAGGGTTACAATAACATCTCTTCTTTAAAGATGTGATCCGCTTGAGCTGATTTTCTTTAAATTGCTTTTTGTGTGAGCGGAAAAAAACTGGGTGTCTCTATTTTAACCAGTACTGTGCCGTCAGGGCCAGCAAGGCCTTCTCTGCTGGCCTAACATAACCAGAAATAATGATCATTATTAAAGATAAAAGTAATTTTTTATTTACTTCATGTCATTTTATGCTCCGTCCAAAGCTGTTGTTTTTAGGTTAGAGTTTTTATCCATCCATCCATCTTCTTCCGCTTATCCGAGGTCGGGTCGCGGGGGCAGCAGCCTAAGCAGGGAAGCCCAGACTTTCCTCTCCCCAGCCACTTCGTCCAGCTCCTCCCGGGGGATCCCGAGGCGTTCCCAGGCCAGCCGGGAGACAAAGTCTTCCCAACGTGTCCTGGGTCTTCCCCGTGGCCTCCTACCGGTTGGACGTGCCCTAAACACCTCCCGAGGGAGGCGTTCGGGTGGCATCCTGACCAGATGCCCGAACCACCTCATCTGGCTCCTCTCGATGTGTAGGAGCAGTGGCTTTACTTTGAGCTCCCCCCGGATGGCAGAGCTTCTCACCCTATCTCTAAGGGAGAGCCCTGCCACCCGGCAGAGGAAATTCATTTCGGCCGCCTGTACCCGTGATCTTGTCCTTTCGGTCATAACCCAAAGCTCATGACCATAGGTGAGGATGGGAACGTAGATAGACCGGTAAATTAAGAGCTTTGCCTTCCGGCTCAGCTCCTTCTTCACCACAACGGATCGATACAGCGTCCGCATTACTGAAGACGCCGCACCGATTTGCCTGTCGATCTCCCGATCCACTTTTCCCTCACTCGTGAACAAGACTCCTAGGTACTTGAACTCCTCCACTTGGGGCAGGGTCTCCTCCCCAACCCGGAGATGGCACTCCACCCTTTTCCGAGCGAGAACCATGGACTCGGACTTGGAGGTGCTGATTCTCATCCCAGTCGCTTCACACTCGGCTGCGAACCGATCCAGTGAGAGCTGAAGATCCTGGCCAGATGAAGCCAACAGGACCACATCATCTGCAAAAAGCAGAGACTTAATCCGGCAGCCACCAAACCGGATCCCCTCAACGCCTTGACTGCGCCTAGAAATTCTGAACAGAATCGGTGACAAAGGGCAGCCTTGGCGGAGTCCAATCCTCACTGGAAACGTGTCCGACTTACTACCGGCAATGCGGACCAAGCTCTGACACTGATCATACAGGGAGCAGACAGCCACAATCAGACAGTCCGATACCCCATACTCTCTGAGCACTCCCCACAGGACCTCCCGAGGGACACGGTCAAATGCCTTCTCCAAGTCCACAAAGCACATGTAGACTGGTCGGGCAAACTCCCATGCACCCTCAAGGACCCTGCCGAGAGTATAGAGCTGGCCCACAGTTCCACGACCAGGACGAAAACCACACAGTTCCTCCTGACTCCGAAGTTCGACTATCCGGCGTAGCCTCCTCTCCAGTACACCTGTTAGAGTTTTTAACCAATCAGAATTCAGCTAGCTTATGTTGCCATGCTGCACCAAATCTGCCCGAGGCCGTCAGAATCAACAATGCGGGCGTAAGTGAACAGGCACATACAGTTGATAGATAATTGCGATATCCAATCAGATCACGAGTTGTTGTCAGTGAGGCCTTCTAGCTGACCTCACGTTGAACGTGACATTTACGTGTTCTGTGGTTGGATACTCACCGGTGCTATGCAGATCAGCAGAGCCACACCGTTAGCGGATGAATTTGAGAACACATACATAATTGATAGACAGTTTTGATAGCCAATCAGATCACAAGTTGTTGACAGTAGCCTATCTAGGTAACCTGATGTTAAGGAAACTGTGATTGGATACCCACTTGTCATTCCAAAGTGAGTATCCAATCACAAGTTGCAATTTAGCAGGAAGCAGGAAGTGTTGCGCCGTAGCCATACCGGGCTAGCAGAGAAATCCCAGATATTAACTTTTTTAACGCACAAAGAAGGAGAACAAAATGTTGATCAGGTGGCAGATAGGAGTTTGCATGTTCTCCCCGTGACTGCGTGGGTTCTCTCCGGGTACTCCGGCTTCCTACCACCTCCAAAGACATGCACCTGGGAATAGGTTGATTGGCAACACTAAATTGGTGTGAATGTTGTCTGTCTATCTGAGTCAGCCCTGTGATAAGGTGGCAACTTGTCCAGGGTGTACCCCGCCTTCCGTCCGAATGCAGCTGAGATAGGCTCGAGCACCCCCCGCGACCCCAAAAGGGACAAGCGGTAGAGAATGGATGGATGGATAGGTGGCCGATATATATTTGCAAGGCCATTTTCAAGAAGGATATTTAAAGAGAAACTACATCTTGTGAGACGATGTCGGCCTAACCCCGGAAACTGGCTCAGCTGTCCCGGAGATGAAATGGGGAAATGACCACCACTTCCACTTCCAAGGAGTACTGCTGACCCGTCTCCGCTCGAGATGATCTCCTGCTGGCCCCACTGTGGACTGGACTCTCACTATTATGTTAGATCTACTATGGACTGGACTTTCACAATATTATGTCAGACCCACTCGACGTCCATTGCATTCGGTCTCCCCTAGAGGGGGGGGTTACCCACATATGCGGTCCTCTCCAAGGTTTCTCATAGTCATTCACATCGATGTCCCATTGGGGTTGTGAGTCTTTCCTTGCCCTTATGTGGGCTCTGTACCGCGGATGTCGTTGTGGCTTGTGCAGCCCTTTGAGACACTTGTGATTTAGGGCTATATAAATAAACATTGATTGATTGATTGATTGATTCCACTCGAATCAATGGTCAAATGGGTTCTACAAATTGTGAGTTGAAATATTGTATTACTTTATTTTTTTACGTTTAATATGTTTTTTTGCAATTTTAATTTTGACTATACCACATAAGATATGTTTTAATTGCTGACGCGGGTTTATTGATTTATAAATGCGACAGAAAATAACCCGTTTTGTACACTGTTGAGGTGATTCACTGTTGAGGTGATTCAATACGCAGTAGTGTGTACATGTGTTTTTGTATAGTATTTCTCCAGCAATGGTCATGTGGTGACATAAATGATGGTATTTTGAGAGGTAATCATTGAAGTCGGACATCACTGAAGGCCTAGGTGGGAAACGCACGGCCCGCCACTGAATTCAACACAGGGATCGCCAAAGCTGTCAATCACCATCGATCGGTCCATCTTTGTGACCCGTAGATCCCGAAAAGATTAGTGTAAAATAAAAACATTATCACATCAGTGCTCTCAACAGACCTGTCAACACGTTTTCCTCTTGAATAATCTTGTATGCTTCGCTGCTCTTCAGGTACGCATTGTGTTGCATTTGGCCTGTCGAGGCGAACGCTTGTTGTATTTGTAGCATCCAAGCTGATGGAGACGATGATCACTAAGGCGGAATGCTGGAACGCATCAACTTGGGCTGTCGTCAACGAAGGATTTTCATAGCCAGATCTGATTCGTTAGATTTTGAATCTACGGCAGTTGTGTCGAACTCGTTTTCACTTAGGGCCAAATGCAGTTATGGCTTCCCTCAGATGGCCGCTTGTAACCGTGAATAATTTGTGAATTAAAATAGTGGGATTACTTTCATTATATTACCAAACAAGTGCCTATTCATTTGATTATCATGTTTTTGTTACACACACTGTAAAAAAAAAAATTTTAATCGTAAAATCTACAGTGGTTTTTACAGCATATTAAGTTTTTTTTTACATTAAAAATTCTGGCATCTGAGCTGCCAGTCTTTTATATTTTCATTGTTATTTTTAAAATGAACAATTTAATGCATAACTTGCGTTGAAATCTTCATTTAAGCTATTTATTTTTATTATTTTTATCTTAAAACTGAAAGGCCTACTGAAATGCGATTTTCTTATTTAAACGGGGATAGCAGGTCCATTCTATGTGTCATACTTGATCATTTTGCGATATTGCCATATTTTTGCTGAAAGGATTTAGTAGAGAACATCGACGATAAAGTTCGCAACTTTTGGTCGCTGATAAAAAAGCCTTGCCTGTACCGGAAGTAGCAGACGATATGCGCGTGACGTCACAGGTTGTGGAGCTCCTCACATCTGCATATTGTTTACAATCATGGCCACCAGCAGCGAGAGCATTTCGGACCGAGAAAGCGACGATTTCCCCATTAATTTTAGCGAGGATGAAAGATTTGTGGATGAGGAAAGTGAGAGTGAAGGACTAGAGGGCAGTGGGAGCGATTCAGATAGGGAAGATGCTGTGAGAGACGGGTGGTACCTGATATTCAGCTGGGAATGACTTAAACAGTAAATAAACACAAAACATATATATACTCTATTAGCGTCAACACAACCAGGCTTATATTTAATATGCCACAAATGAATCCCGCATAACAAACACCTCCCCCTTCCCGTCCATATAACCCGCCAATACAACTCAAACACCTGCACAACACACTCAATCCCACAGCCCAAAGTACCGTTCACCTCCCCAAAGTTCATACAGCACATATATTTCCCCAAAGTCCCCAAAGTTACGTATGTGACATGCACATAGCGGCACGCACGTACGGGCAAGCGATCAAATGTTTGGAAGCCGCAGCTGCATGCGTACTCACGGTACCGCGTCTGCGCATCCAACTCAAAGTCCTCCTGGTAAGAGTCTCTGTTGTCCCAGTTCTCCACAAGCCAATGGTAAAGCTTGACTGTCATCTTTTGGGAATGTAAACAATGGAACACCGGCTGTGTTTGTGTTGCTGCAGCCGCCCGCAATACACCGCTTCCCACCTACAGCTTTCTTCTTTGCTGTCTCCATTGTTCATTGAACAAATTGCAAAAGATTCACCAACACAGATGTCCAGAATACTGTGGAATTTTGCGATGAAAACAGACGACTTAATAGCTGGCCACCATGCTGTCCCAAAATGTCCTCCCCAATCCGTGACGTCACATGCCGGCGTCATCATACCGAGACGTTTTCAGCAGGATATTTCGTGCGAAATTTAAAATTGCAGTTTAGTGAGCTAACCCGGTCGTATTGGCATGTGTTGCAATGGTAAGATTTCATCATTGATATATAAACTATCAGACTGCGTGGTCGGTAGTAGTGGGTTTCAGTAGGCCTTTAAATACATTTACAAATATATGAGATTATAATATTGATTACATTATTAGATTATATTAAAGTTTAAAAGATATGCAATACATGTGTTTTTTTGGGGCAAAATAGAAAGAGTGAATACGTTTGATTAAAAAAATAATAAAACAATCACTTTCATATTATTTCAAGGCTTTCGCGGGCCACATAAAATGTTGTGGCAGACCAGATCTTACTGTTAGTTTTGAAGCCCAAATACCTCCATATTGCGCTTCATGCACCCTCTTTATGAACTAGTAGAAATTAATTTTTTTGCCATTCTTCCAGTCCAAGATGTTATTGTTTGTATGCACTTTGTTTGTGCGTTTTGACACACTCAACATCATTCGGATGAAAGAACGGTACCGGTACTTTTCAAAGGCAGTATAGTACCGATTTTAATTAATTAGTATTGTGGTACTTTATTAGTAGCGGTATACCGTACAACCCTTCACGGGAGATACTGAAAGGTTTGCGGCCTTGTCTCTGGTGCAGCACTGAAAAGACAATCAAACTTGACTACCTAGAGCAGTGGTTCTTAACCTGGGTTCGATCGAACTCTAGGGGTTCGGTGAGTCGGGCTCAGGGGTTCGGCGGAGGTCAAGACACACCCGACTCATCGTGTAAATAAAAACTTCTCCTTATCGGCGTATTACGGATACGACAACAGCAGAAGTCAGACTGATTTGCAGGTGTGTAATTTGTTGTGAGTTTATGCACTGTGTTGGTTTTGGTGATGTTCATGCACGGTTCATTTTGTGCACTAGTGAAAAAACATGGTAACACTTTAGTATGGGGAACATATTCACCATTAATTAGTTGCTTATTAACATGCAAATTAGTAACATATTGTCTCTTAACTAGTCATTATTAAGTACGTATTAATGCCTTATTCGGCATGGCCTTATTATAAGCCTAACCCTCTAACCCTGGTCGTATACCTCTAACCCTAACCCTAACCAAATAACTCTAAATTGAGTCTTTGTTACTTAGAATATGTTCCCCTAGTGTCCAAAAAACTCTAAATTAAATCTTTGTTACTTAGAATGTGTTCTCCATACTAAAGTGTTACCAAAAACATATAACTTTGTCTTGAATTTGAAAAAAAAAAAACATTTTATATTTCACTAAAGAAGGGTTCGGTGAATGCGCATATGAAACTGGTGGGGTTCGGTACCTCCAACAAGGTTAAGAACCACTGATCTAGAGCAGGGCTATTAAAATCAGTTCGGCCTGTAAGTTCAGTGAAATAAACTTAAAAAAGACCAACATTTTGGCAGCAGATTCCTAAAAACACTGAAGCACTGTCATATAGATGATCTTCGAATAACTATTTTTGCAGTAGGTCCTTAAAAACAGCAGAGCCCAACTGTCGGAAAGGCTATTTAATTTCCGAATTTCGTATCTTTGACAAAATAAAGAGACAAAAGAAAATGTCTACACTGCACAGGACACTGATTCCCAGGTATATATATTATTATAGCTTTCTGGGAATGTGGCCCCCAAAATATTTTAGAGGATGTAAATGTTGTAACAAGTAGAGATGTCCGATAATATCGGCCGATAAATGCTTAAAATGTAATATCGGAAATTATCGGTATCGGTTTCAAAAAGTAAAATTAATGACTTTTTAAAACGTCGCTGTACGGAGCGGTATATATCCGGTAAAACACGGACGTAGTGAGAAGTACAGAGCAGTTGTGTCTCCCAGTCAGCAGCCCCTCCCCTCTCTCTTCTCCCACAAATAACACAGGAGTTGACGACTGCAGCATGAGAGGTTTACTGGCGACGTTTGATGACCTCATCAAACCGCCGCGAGCGTAGCATAACAACAACAAGAGTGTGTTGTTGCCGGTGCTGTAGCCATGGCTAACAAGCCAGCGAGCTCGGTGACTGACTAACGACACCACGTCTATGATTTGGGATTATTTTAAAGTGTCTCTGACGGATTAAAAAAACTGGCAATTTGCAGTGACTACAAAAAGTTGGTTATGCGAGGAGGAACCAAGACGTATTCCTTTAATACGAGCAATTTGATCTCCCACCTCTTCAAGAATCATACACGAGGAATACAAGCGGAAGATGGATGTGAGCCCAGTTTATATTTCCCAGTTATACAGTATGCCAGGCAGTCTTGCACTAAATGAGGACTATGTTATTGTTCACTTTATTATTTTAGTATACTCTGGACTGAAACTGTGTGCCTTCATTGTTTTTGTAGCTATTGTTTTGAGGCATATTTAAAAAAAATTAAAAAAATAATGCACTTTGTGAAAGTCAAAGTATAGTATTTCCTATAGTTGTAGTGGGTATCAGGATTATTTTAGGGAGAGCATGTCCCAAATTCCAAACTGCTGTTTGGAGGCATGTTAAAAAAAATTATGCAATTTGTGACTTCAATAATAAATATGGCAGTGCCATGTTGGCACTTTTTTCCATAACTTGAGTTGAAGTTGTTCACTTATTTTGGAAAACCTTGTTACATTGTTTAATGCATCCAGCGGGGCATCACAACAAAATTAGGCATAATAATGTGTTAATTCCACGACTGTATATATCGGTATCGGTTGATATTGTAATCGGTAATTAAGAGTTGGACAATATCGGAATATCGGATATCAGTAAAAAAGCCATTATCGGACATCTCTAGTAACAAGGTTTCCGTAGGTCAGGGCTATTAAACTAACATGTCTATACAAAGATTCTCTATGTGACAGACCTCTAGTGTTTTTCAGCATATGCATCAAACATTTTCATCTCTTCCAATCTTTTTATAACTGAGCTCGCGGGGCGGTTCTGTGGTCATTGCCCAGCTGACTCGGGCCCACGGGTCTCCAGTTGAATATCAATCAATCAATCAATAAAGGTTAATTTATATAGCCCTTAATCAAAAGTGTCTCAAACAGTGTTGGGATTAACGCGTTACAAAGTTACTGTAACGCCGTTAGTTTTGGCGGTAACTAGTAATCTAACGCGTTATTTTTTATATTCAGTAACTCAGTTACCGTTACAACATGATGCGTTATTTTACGTTATTTTTCATGTAGTATCGGCTAGAAACAGAAGATCTGAGTGTGTTTTATTGCAGCGCTGCGGTGGAAAAGAAAAGGCGTGCTTTGTGTGGGTGGGGGCGGGGGGGACTCCCATACCGCAGTTGAGGAGCGCAGTGGAGACGTTCCTCCAGGGCCTATGTACGTCTTCGGGGCTAACAACCTTCACTTTACCCGGCAGTGGGTCTTTACAGCTGAGGGTGAATGACGAGACCAGCGGTTTGTTGCATCTTTGTGACTTTATTGGACGCAGCCATCCACCAAGCTAGAGCACCTGCACGCACTCACTGTCTCCGCTCGCTCACCTCTCTCGCCCACTCACTCACTGACGTCACTCACCTCACATGCTGTCGTATCTTAAAGGGCCACACACACACATACGCTACTCTCATAACAACTAACAAGACATCATGGCGAAGCCAGAAGTCGAGTTTTTTAACATGGAGACATTCTCAATACTTTTCTTTTGTCGAGCACAAAGAAAATAACATTTTAGTTAAATGTAAGTTGTGTCTTGGATCAAAGATCCTATCTACTTAAGGTTGAAGTTAAGGTGCCATTATGTTGCAGCTATTTAAAATAGTTTTGTCAATTTGTTCTGGCCTGAAATAAATTGACCCTTTGAAACATATCTTTGTCTTTGTGTGTTGTATGTAGACCACATTGCTTTCTGAGTTCAGTGATGCAAATGCATGTCAAGTTGATCAACAGATTGTATTATTCTCCAATGCAATAACAGTACTGAAATGAAGGCTAAAAGGCCATTAATGGGAGCCTTAAAAAAAGGGGGGGAAAGAAGTAACTAAATAGTTACTTTTCACAGTAACGCATTACTTTTTGGTGTAAGTAACTGAGTTAGTAACTGAGTTACTTTTGAAATAAAGTAACTAGTAACTGTAACTATTAGCTGGTTTTCAGTAACTAACCCAACACTGGTCTCAAAGGGCTGCACAAGCCACAACGACATCCTCGGCTCAGATCCCATATCATGGCAAGAAAGGATCATTACCAGAGGAGAGTGGTTGGCATGTCCAAGTTCTGGCAAGTTCCACCGGGCACGGCCAGCTCTGGTAATGGGCCTCATGCAACCTTTCCTGTTTATGGGCCACCAAAAACACCTCACCAAAAAGCAAAACACACTTTTTTTCCTAGTTAATTTTTGTTTGAAGTTAGAGTTTTGTGCAAAATTGGAGACATTATAGATAGTCCAGTGGTACAGCTACTTAGGGTTTGACCTCAGGCATCAAGATAAGGTTAGGGTTTCATATCAGGGTGTCAAAATGTGGTTTTATTTCAGTATACAGCACAGTGGTACCTCAACTTAAGAGTGTTTTAGTTAAGAGCTGTCTCTCAGCTCTAATTGGTGTGCTTTAAGTTGCAAGCAAAGATTTGATTCACAAGCATACCCGCCATTCGTTGGTGTAGCAAATGTCACATTAAACCCCGCATATCTGCACCGTATTGCTTTTTTATCCTGCACTACCATGAGCTAATGCAACTAAATTTCGTTCTTATCTGTACTGTAAAGTTCAAATTTGAATGACAATAAAAAGGAAGTCTAAAAAAAAAAAGACTAAAGTAAGATCCGCCCAAAACATCTGGTCTTACTCGCCAGCATTAGATCATAGGTATGGATTGACAAACGTTTGTTTCGAAACCACGGAAGGACAGTGATCAGAAGAGACAAACAATATTCATCAAATTAAAGAAAAACATCATTAAAATCATGACCGAGTGTGTTGTCAACTTGGCGAAGCAATTCTAGTGTAGTGAAGTGAATTATATTTATATAGCACTTTTCTCTAGCGACTCAAAGCGCTTTTACATAGTGAAACCCAATATCTAAGTTACATTTAAACCAGTGTGGGTGGCACTGGGAGCAGGTGGGTAAAGTGTCTTGCCCAAGGACACAACGGCAGTGACTAGGAAGGCGGAAGCGGGGATCGAACCTGGAACCCTCAAGTTGCTGGCAAAGCCACTCTACCAACCGAGCTATACCGCCCCGATGTATCACTGGTAGTCTGCACCATACTGAAGCAGAATGACTCTAAGGCTCGCCAAGTATGTTAAAATAATATATAACAACAGACATGTATCCATGAAAGTAAGGAAAAGCTGTTGATGGTGTGGAAGAAGATACCATAGAAGTCCACCCTCCAAAGTATACTGTACATTATTATTACATTGCTTCATAAAAGTACTCTAGTTGTATCAGTACTGTTTTATTATCTGAATATTTCTAATCTAAAAGTTGTTCTTTTTTAAAAGGCATGCTAGTAGTTAAAATTGCTCTGTTTTGCGAGGACAACACCAATTAAATTGATTACAATTCATTTGAATGGGCGACCATTATTTGAGTGTTTTGAGTAAAGAGCTGCGTCAGCGAACCGACGATTAATTTTCGGACCAGAGTATGCCAAACCACATGTGCGAAAGCAATACTAAATTGCTTTTTTGTGAGTGTGGAGAAAAAAAATAACACAGTAACAATATCAATCCTGGAGCTTTGTCTTTACCTTCACACCATAAATCGCTCCCCTTCCTATATGGTAAATTGTAATCCCTCAATATGACTTCCATATTCCTGTTAGAGGGATGTAAAGACAGCTGTCGTGATGAAAAGGGGAAAGATGCACCAGTCAATCAATCCGGCAGAACAAAGGGAAATAACACACATGAGTTATTAAGGGATATGAGGAGGCCCTTAAATAAAACATCCTCTTAGCCATATTTAGGCTTTCTAACTCGACACACTTCCCTTTTGTTAGATTATCCATAAGCACCTCACATAAATCCCCAGGGGGCCGGTCAGGCTCCGACAAACACCCCGAGGGCGGGTTTTAGCCCGTGCTGATCCTGTGAGATTGTGTCAATATGTAAACATCTGGATGAATTGCTGTTTTTTTTTTTTTTTGTCTTGTTGTCATGGGTTCGAACATAAGTGTTGTTGACATCCATGTGGCCAGGATGAATTAATTAAGGGATTGCTTGACAATTCAGAGCAGTGTGGACAGGGTGTAAGGGGGGGATTATAATAAAATGTTTAAAAAAAAATGTGTGGTGTTTACGAAGTGTTTCCTCACAAGCACGTGCCTGTTGTAATCCGAATACTATTGTTGCGGTACGACGTGTCCCACATGGATTCATTCATGACGAGGTGACGCATATCAATATTGATGTGTGCCATGTGTATTGACCGCACAAAACCGTAGTTTTAAAGTTTTCTTCAATAGGTCCTGTTGTTTTTTACACAGCGTTCACCAACCATGTTTTAATACATTTTTACATGACAATACTGTAACCCTGGTAAACATAGTCAGTGTGCAATTTTTAGCACCCACTAAAAGTCAACACACAACCGTTATTGTTTAAATGAGCTGTAAAATAATTGTGTTTTTCTGTGATCATGGTCGGGGGCTGTGGTTTACTGAGGGTAAACATAAATTCCAACAAGTACTCTGTGACATTGAAATGCCATGATCCCCCCCCCCCTCTTTGACAGATTGTATTGCATGGTAATTTCCAACATGATGAGGAGCCCAAACACACCTTCAACATGATTCATTCATTGACAGAGACAGTACAATTAAACATTGCTGCCCATGTCAAAGTACATAAGAGTTGGGAATTTGTGTTAGATAATATAAACGGAATACAATGATTTGCAAATCCTTTTCAACCCATATTCAATTGAATGCACTACAAGGACAACGTATTTGATGTTCAAACTCATAAACTTAGAATTTCATGGCTGTAACACGTGCCAAAGTAGTTGGGAAAGGGCATGTTCACCACTGTGTTACATCACCTTTTCTTTAACAACACTCAGTAAACGTTTGGGAACTGAGCAGACACATTTTTTAAGCTTCTCAGGTGGAATTCTTTCCCATTCTTGCTTGATGTACAGCTTAAGTTGTTCAACAGTCCGGGGGTCTCCAATGTGGTATTTTAGGCTTTATAATGCGCCACACATTTTCAATGGGAGACAGGTCTGGACTACAGGCAAGCCAGTCTAGTACCCGCACTCTTTTACTATGAAGCCACGTTGATGTAACACGTGGCTTGGCATTGTTTTGCTGAAATAAGCAGGGGCGTCCATGGTAACGTTGCTTGGATGGCAACATATGTTGCTCCAAAACCTGTATGTACCTTTCAGCATTAATGGCGCCTTCACAGATGTGTAAGTTACCCATGTCTTGGGCACTAATACACCCCCATACCATCACATATGCTGGCGTTTCAACTTTGCACCTATAAAAACCCGGATGGTTCTTTTTCTCTTTGGTCCGGAGGACAGGACGTCTACAGTTTCCAAAAACAATTTGAACTGTGGAATCGTCAGACCACAGAACACTTTTCCACTTTGTATCAGTCCATCTTAGATGAGCTCAGGCCCAGCGAAGCCGACGGCATTTCTGGGTGTTGTTGATAAACGTTTTTTTGCCTTGCATAGGAGGGTTTTAACTTGCACTTTCAGATGTAGCGACCAACTGTAGTTACTGACAGTGGGTTTCTGAAATGTTCTTGAGCCCATGTGGTGATATCCTTTACACACTGATGTCGCTTGTTGATGCAGTACAGCCTGAGGGATCGAAGGTCACGGGCTTAGCTGCTTACGTGCAGTGATTTCTCTTTAGATTCTCTGAACCCTTTGATGATATTCCGGACCATAGATTGTGAAATCTCTAAATATCTTGCAATAGCTAGTTGAGAAAGGTTTTTCTTAAACTGTTCAACAATTTGCTCACGCATTTGTTGAGAAAGTGGTGACCCTCGCCCCATCCTTGTTTGTGAATGACTGAGCATTTCATGGAATCTACTTTTATACCCAATCATGGCACCCACCTGTTCCCAATTTGCCTGTTCACCTGTGTGATGTTCCAAATAAGTGTTTGATGAGCATTCCTCAACTTTATCAGTATTTATTGCCACCTTTCCCAACTTCTTTGTCACGTGTTGCTGCCATCAAATTCTAAAGTTAATGATTATTTGCACAAAAAAAAAAGTTTATCAGTTTGAACATCAAATATGTTGTCTTTGTCGCATATTCAACTGAATCTGGGTTGAAAATGATTTGCAAATCATTGTATTCCGTTTATATTTACATCTAACACAATTTCCCAACTCATATGGAAACGGGGTTTGTACATAAGACTTAAAGCCACAGGTTAATTTGCAATCTCTGTCCCTGGTTAGGCTTTTAAAAAAAGATGAGAAAAGTGAAAAACACATACAAAAGGATTAAGACAAGTACAAAAATAAAAACACATTGAAAATAATTGGCCCCATTTGTCCATACTACACCCAGTTCTAGTGCTCACACTTCTGATTTTCCTTAAGCCACTTTTTCAGTTTCGGTGATGGATGATAGAATGGCCAACTATATCTCCTCCACACCTGGACCCAATTATGCACCTGTGGGGTGTCAAACTCAAGGCCTGGGGGCCAGATCTGGCCCGCCACATCATTGTACGTGGCCCGCAAAAGCCTTGAAAAAAAATGTGTCAGTAAAATATTAAATTTTTTTAAATAAATACATTTGTTCTTTCAATTTTAACAGAAAAAAGTACATATATTTTCAACTTAAATCTTATGTGAAATATTATATTACTATATACTGTATCTATCTGTGTTGGCCCTACGACGATTATGTGTATTTGGATGTTTTTTAAGGGCTTTGCAGGGGGAATTGCACGGCTCCCATAGGCTCCATTGTCAGCTGACTTTTGATCGCATTTATTTAAAGGGGAACTGCACTTTTTTTTGGAAGTTTGCCTATTGTTCACAATCATTCTGAGAGACAAGAAGACAAAAGTTTGTATTTTTTTTATTTTTGCATTCTAGCAAGTGAAAATTGACTCTTTTTCGGTAGCTATCGATGCTCATGGGAGCAATCATTTCTACCTCTAAATCACTCTAAAAAAGCATTAAAAAACGGTCAACAGAACTTAATTTAAGTTCCGTAACCTCTATAATAACCAATCACTCGATAGACAGTTGCCTCTTTGGTCCGGCTGGCCAGGGACGTTTTTTTCTGGTTGATTTGGGGTAACCACTCTATTTATGTCAAAATAGCTTGTCTCCAAATTCCACATTTGCAGCTTCGTGTCACGCTGACATCATTCTATCGGCTTCCGTCTGTTCCAACGTTTCACCCTCTTCTTCGTGCTCGCTTCTATAAGCAGAAGTTAATCTTTCATTCATTCAGCTTCAAAGAGATAAAGTCGAGAATCCTCATTTGTCCAAAATAGTCATCTTCGTTGTCTGTTACAGAGTCTGCCATGATAAGAACACACATGCGTATTAGATTCCGGAACTTCATGAATGTTTTTTGTGATCAACAAGTATGTGCTCCAATCACTCTATCACAAAAAAATAAGAGTTGTAGAAATTATTGGAAACTCAAGACAGCCATGACATTATGTTCTTTACAAGTGTATGTAAACTTTTAAACACGACTGTATATTTACATTATGTTATGAACGTATCTGTTACTACATTATATATAGACTTGCAGTATGTATATAAAATGTTGATAGAGTGTTCTGAAGTTGTCTTAGAGGGTTTTGAAGGCTACAACAGTGACTCCCAATAGCCACATCTTCCAAGCATTTTTTATCATTTTTAAAATTCTAAAAAAAAAAAGACGTGTTCTTGTCTCTCATAATGAGTGTGAACGATAGGCAAAACTCCTCCAAAAAATGCAGTTCCCCGTTAAATCAGATGCATCACACTTGAATTTCGATAAATCATTGTGGAGGGGGGCGTGGTATGCGGGCCTGCTGCGGAGCGGGGTGTGTAAGGACCAGCCTCGAAGACAGCGGCAGGTGAGTAGATTGCCCAGCTGGGGTTTGTTATCTAATCAATCACCTGTCGCCCTTATTAGCAGCAGCCTGGACGAGACACACGCCCAGAGACAAACGTATATTGCTGGAAAGCAAGCAAAATAAAAATACTTTATTCAAACGGTCTACCGGGCTCCCGAAGATATGTCGGCCAGGAGAACCCACCACAGGAGGGAAACCTCACAATCATGATTAATCACAGGCTATTTCCCGCATTTAATAAGTGTATTTTTTTTTTTTTTTTAAACGGCCCTCTGAAGGCAGTCACTACTGCCATGTGGCCCTCAATAAAAAACGGTCTGACACCCCTGCTTTAATGGAAGGGTGGTGGAGGAGCCCAAGGCGATGTCATCATGGAGGAGGAGGATTCCAGTTATACATAACACAATCAATTCCTTGCCCAAGGTGACTAAAGCAATGCTGTAAAACAAATGTTGAAATGTTACACAGAATTTGGACATTTGCTGTAAGATGTTCTCACAGCTATTTAGACTAGAATAATGGATGTGTGTGGATTTTTTTTTCAGGGAATATTACATATGTACTGTAGCTAAAGGCTACTCTTAAGTATGTAACATTAAATATATCCAAGTATGCTTTCTGTAATAATGTATCTTAAGAATATAAACTGTAATAAAATGTTGCTGAAATGTTTGTGTGATACAGTGGGCCAATTTCAGTGAAATTCAAGTATTTATTTTATTTATATATATATATATAAATATATATATATATATATATATACTTGAATTTCAGTGTTCATTTATTTACACATATACACACACACAAAACTCCTCTACTCATTAATGTATTTGAAAGTGCAATATTTTGCAGCCAGTAGCACAGCCTTTGAAGGAGCATAGGTATGGGCAGCATCTGTGAAATTTAATTTGCAGGAAAGGATTGAGTTTAGGGTTGAATTGTCCATCCTCGTTCTATTCTCTGTCACTATATTTCTAACCATGCTGAACACCCTCTCTGATGATGCATTGCTGTGTGGCACGCACAATAGTGCCTTCATCAAATGCACCAGAGTCTGGAATCTTCCATCTCTCCCTAGCATACCCATTCCCCTTCGAGCTGTCCTGGACTTGCAAGCGTACTTCTTCTTCTTACTCGCCGTCGTCATGACTGTCTCTCCTTCGTTCTTCTGCTTCGTCTCTGTTATGTTTTTTTAACATTACTACTTGCTGTAGTTTTGAAGCAATGCATGATGGGAATCCGGATGTTGTGTGTCAGTGTATTAACGTGCCGGCTGGAATAAACATACGCTGAGCAATAGCTCCGTGCCTGCCTACTTTATGGGTTATAGATAAAGCTATGGATAAAGGAGACATATATAATAGTCTCCTTCTTGTTTTTGATTGAGACTTGTATTAGTAGGTTGCACAGTGAAGTACATATTCCGTACAATTGACCACTAAATGGTAACACCCGAATAAGTTTTTCAACTTGTTTAAGTCGGGGTCCACTTAAATTGATTCATGATACAGATATATACTATCAAATATATACTATCATCATAATACAGTCATCACACAAGATCATCAAATTGAATTATTTACATTATTTACAATCCGGGGTGTGGAGGGGGGTGGGGGGTGGGTAGTTGGGTTTGGTTGTTATCATCAGTCATCAACAATTGAGAACAGAGAAATGGATATTGGAACAGTGTAGGTCTGACTTGGTAGGATATGGACAGCAAGTAGTGGGCAGAGAGAGAGAGAGAAAGAGAGAGAGAGAGAGAGAGAGAGAGAGAGAGAGAGAGAGAGAGAGACAGAGAGAGAGAGAGAGAGAGAGAGAGAGAGAGAGAGAGAGAGAGAGTTGTGTGTGCAGTTGCGCACTGAGCTCCAAAAGCCGTAGATGTTATAACGTGACTGGGCCGGCACGCTGTTTATATGGAGGAAAAGCGGACGTGACGACAGGCTGTCCTCACTCAGGTCCGGCTGGAAATCGGGAGAAATTCGGGAAAATGGTTGTCTCGGGAGATTTTCGGGAGAGGCACTGAAATTCGGGAGTCTCCCGGAAAACTCAGGAGGGTTGGCAAGTATGCGAGATGTCCGATAATATCGGCCTGCCGATATTATCGGCCGATAAATGCGTTAAAATGCAATATCGGAAATTATCGGTATCGGTTTTTTTATTATCGGTATAATTTTTTGTTGTTGTTTTTTTTTTTTTTTTTAATTAAATCAACATAAAAAACACAAGATACATTTACAATTAGTGCACCAACCCAAAAAACCTCCCTCCCCCATTTACGCTCATTTACACTCATTCACACAAAAGGGTTGTTTCTTTCTGTTATTAATATTCTGGTTCCTACATTATATGTCAATATATATCAATACAGTCTGCAAGGGATACAGTCCGTAAGCACACATGATTGTGCGTGCTGCTGGTCCACTAATAGTACTAACCTAAAACAGTTAATTTTACTAATTTTCATTAATTACTAGTTTCAATGTAACTGTTTTTATATTGTTTTATTTTATTTTTTATTCAAGAAAATGTTTTTAATTTATTTATCTTATTTTATTTATTTATTTATTTTTTAAAGTACCTTATCTTCACCATACCTGGTTGTCCAAATTAGGCATAATAATCTGTTAATTCCACGACTGTATATATCGGTTGATATCGGTATCGGTTAATATTGGTATCGGTAATTAAAGAGTTGGACAATATCGGATATCGGCAAAAAGCCATTATCGGACATCCCTACCGACGAGTGACCGCCGACGATTGCTCGCGTTTATTTACGATTTACAATGCATAGAAAAAAGAGAAATAAATATGTGTTTTTGTCACACATACGGATTGTGAATGACTCCAATTGTTTTTATCTTTATATTTTTTTATTATACTCTCATATTCCAAAAAAAAGTGCAGTTCCCCTTTAAGAGTCCCTGTTCGACATCATAGCAGTGGCCACGTCTCCAAATTTGAGAGTGCAGTAGTTGTTTCCTCTTTCTCCAAAAAATCTGTAAATGGACAAAGTGATGCAAGATTCCACAAACAAATACTGTAGCTTGCTACGCATAGGGCGATGCTTAACTGTTCAAAAAGGCTAACTATCAGACCAAGGAAGTAGTAAGTCCTGCTTGTAAAAGGCAACAAAATCTCTCCGCATGACCCAGTTGAAGCTGAAATGGTCAGACAGCCATGCAGAACCGCAGACCTTGCTGGAAGTTTTCAGCAGCAGAGTACGAGGCGTACAAAGACGGCCCTGTGCTGATGCAACAAAAGGCAACAGAGAACATCAAACACGTGTTAAAAAAGAAACCAGCCGGAGGCAACTTGCCCTCCTGTGCGCATGTTCTCATGTATGCAATTTGTGCATGGCAGCCAAAGCACACATGGACTGATGTGTGATTGTATCTCGCCCGCAGTACTGGACCCCCATTCCCAGGGAGAGTCTCACAGAGGGGCTGGCTGTGCTCCCTGGATAATCAGCTGCTAAAGGCCTTGATTAGCTCGGGAACAGCGTAAACTTTGTCCGGCTTCAGCTGTCCTCTGATGGATCTTTGCACGTCACAGAATAAATACTTTGTCTGCCTAAGGGGACGCAGGGTGTGGAGAAGGCCTTGTTCACTGGTTGTAAGAACAAGCCGACCATCCCACTTGATGCTGAATTAATATTCCACACATGCAGAGTTGTTTGCTTTCAAGGCTCTCACAATCCTACCAGTTCTTTCTTATTCCTCCTCCTCCTCCTCTCACGAGTTTCTCGTCCAAACCTCCACACTCCACAAAAGGCCTGTCAGAGAATGGCGCATCCTCATAATGCCATGCAGGCACAATCGGTACATTTTCTGCCACACAGTGGACCTCCACAGGCGCCTGGTGTCATGTGAGACCACAAGGCTAATGACAGCATATGCGAGTCATGTTATTCACATTGCCGGGGCTATTGATAGTCATAGGAGGCTGAGCTGTCCTGCCATAATGAGCGTGTGGTCGAGTGGCATGACTGCGAGATGAGGCAGCGTGAAGTGGGCAGTGGTCACAGCAAAAAAGGACAAGAGGAGGTGTAGTGAGGGCGGCGGTGGTGGGATTGAAGTGGGAGACTCACAAAGTGCTGATGTATGCGACAACACTGCTTGGAGTTTGCACACCAAGGCCAAAGCTAGTAGGATCTTGTGCATAATCGGTAGGGCTGTGAGTCTTTGGGCACTGCACGATTCGAATACAAACCCCGTTTCCATATGAGTTGGGAAATTGTGTTAGATGTAAATATAAACGGAATACAATGATTTGCGAATCATTTTCAACCCATATTCAGTTGAATATGCGACAAAGACAACATATTTGATGTTCAAACTGATAAACATTTTTTTTTTGCAAATAATCATTAACTTTAGAATTTGATGCCAGCAACACATGATAAAGAAGTTGGGAAAGGTGGCAATAAATACTGATAAAGTTGAGGAATGCTCATCAAAGACTTATTTGGAACATCCCACAGGTGAACAGGCAAATTGGGAACAGGTGGGTGCCATGATTGGGTATAAAAGTAGATTCCATGAAATGCTCAGTCATTCACAAACAAGGATGGGGCGAGGGTCACCACTTTGTCAACAAATATGTGAGCAAATTGTTGAACAGTTTAAGAAAAACCTTTCTCAACCAGCTATTGCAAGGAATTTAGGGATTTCACCATCTACGGTCCGTAATATCATCAAAGGGTTCAGACAATCTGGAGAAATCACTGCACGTAAGCAGCTAAGCCCGAGACCTTCGATCCCTCAGGCTGTACTGCATCAACAAGCGACATCAGTGTGTAAAGAATATCACCACATGGGCTCAGGAACCCTTCAGAAACCCACTGTCAGTAACGACAGTTGGTCGCTACATCTGTAAGTGCAAGTTAAAACTCTCCTATGCAAAAACCATTTATCAACAACACCCAGAAACGCCGTCGGCTTCGCTGGGCCTGAGCTCATCTAAGATGGACTGGTACAAAGATGTGTTCTGTGGTCGGACGAGTCCAAATTTCAAATTTGTTTTGGAAACTGTGGACGTCGTGTCCTCCGGACCAAAGAGGAAAAGAACCATCCGGATTGTTATAGGTGCAAAGTTGAAAAGCCAGCATCTGTGATGGTATAGGGGTGTATTAGTGCCCAAGACATGGGTAACTTACACATCTGTGAAGGCGCCATTAATGCTGAAAGGTACATACAGGTTTTGGAGCAACATGTGTTGCCATCCAAGCAATTTAACCATGGACGCCCCTGCTTATTTCAGCAAGACAATGCCAAGCCAGGTGTTACATCAAGGTGGCTTCATAGTAAAAGAGTGCGAGTACTAGACTGGCCTGCCTGTAGTCCAGACCTGTCTCCCATTGAAAATGTGTGGTGCATTATGAAGCCTAAAATACCACAACGGAGACCCCTGGACTGTTGAACAACTTAAGCTGTACATCAAGCAAGAATGGGAAAGAATTCCACCTGAGAAGCTTAAAAAAATGTGTCTCCTCAGTTCCCAAATGTTTACTGAGTGTTGTTAAAAGGAAAGGCCATGTAACACAGTGGTGAACATGCCCTTTCCCAACTACTTTGGCACGTGTTGCAGCCATGAAATTCTAAGTTAATTATTATTTGCAAAAACATCAAATGTCTTGTATTTGTAGTGCATTCAATTGAATATGGGTTGAAAAGAATTTGCAAATAATTTTATTCCATTTATATTTACATCTAACACAATTTCCCAACTCATATGGAAATGTAGTTTGTACATTCAGATAACCGATACTCGATTCAGAAAGATTCCCGATTCAAAATGCATGCTTTTTAATAACATTGGGCGCCACTTCTATGATAAACTCCATTCCTCCATAAAATGGATGAACAGCTGTGATGAATTTTTATATCACTTAAAAGAAAACTGCTTTTATTTATTAAAATTCCACCCAAACACTTATAAAAGTCAAATACAAATAAGGCAATAAGAGAAGTATCCAACACTTCTCTTTTCTAAAGTAAATCTGTGCAGCAAATATGGGCGTCTACGTCAGCAATTTGATTTGCCGAAGAGGCTGGACAGGACAGACTAAGAAAAATAAAAATACAATATATATATTTACATATATATACACAGTACAGGCCAAAAGTTTGGACACACCTTCTCATTCAATGCGTTTTCTTTATTTTCATGACTATTTACATTGTAGATTGTCACTGAAGGCATCAAAACTATGAATGAACACATGTGCCACTAGATAGGCTAACAGCTAACCAAAGTAAAAGCTAATATTACGGCTATGTGGAGGTTGCCCTCCTGGGGGTTCATCAGACCACCAAGCACCGACATGAGAGCCCGTTTCAGGGTTACAATATTGTTTTATTTTTCAATAAGTCTCTCAGTTGCTTTCCAGCAATTGTCTTTTTTCTCTTTCGCTCTCGCTCGCGCTCTGGCTCCAGCTCCAACCCCGTCTCTCCTCCTGGCTGCTGCTTATAACAGAGTGACAGGTGATTAGATAACAAGGCCCAGGTGGGCCATCTACGCACCTGTCGCTGATTTCGAGGCCGTTCCTGGCACACCCCGCTTGGGCTGCAGGCCCGCAGGCCACGCCCCCCTCCACAGGCTAGTTTCAACATTATTGTTAGGTTTTGAGCCAAAATGCGTCCATTCTCTCTTTTCTATCTCCACACTGTTTCTGCTTGTAGGTACTCCGTGTCTGCGCTGTTGCCTAATATGTGCGCACGCTCGTTTTACCAGCAATGTCGCGACGTTACGACGTCTTGTCCAGAAAAAAAAAGGGTCATTTTCAAAAGCAATATGGTACCGTTTGTAATTCATTAGTATCACGGTGCATTATTAGTACCGGTATATTGTACAACCCTACTGTACACCAACCTAATATGTAAATTAATTGTATTTGCACACCCATCTAATATATGCTAATAGATTGTATTGATTGATATGATATATTTGATATGATATCAATTATGATGTGATATACAGTACCATGTAAAAGGTACTGTATGTGCTCTGCCTACATAAATATAATTTCCAGTGATGGATCTGTGTGGTGTTTACAAGATGATGACATTGCATTGCACCTTGCACGGTAAACAAAGTTGACTTGTCTAAGACTTTAAAAAGCACGTGTTGATAAAAGACTTCCCTGCTGTGAGATGTTACATCACGTTAACCTCTTGTGCCAATAAAACTTGTAATAAAAATGCATTTTTTGACATCTTTATTTACACCAATTACATGTAGTGCCGATAAGAGTACCGATGAATAACGGTATCATTAAGGATTATCGATAAGATTATCGTATCGATGTAATCCTAACGATATGCAATCGTTGTAAATCAAGAGTAAGTAGTGTACAGGTGAAACTTTAAATATTTTAATATCAATCAAAAGTCCATTCATGTCAGCCATTCAGCTTCAAATGTGAAACTAATACTGTATGTAATAATAAACTAAATTGTTACTGCTCAAGTCCCTGTGCGCTCCTCTGGGCGCGCCTCGGGACACGCACACCATCAGCAATCTACACACCTCCCGCTGATGAAAGCTCCACGTCCCTCATAAGCCAGCGGATCCTGCGTTCCAGTGCCAGAACGTAGCTACTTGTCTTGTACAGTAAGCCCTACACGTCTCTAGCTCTCCTCGCCTATGTGCTTCCTTGCTCTCTAGTGTTTCCCCTCCGTGCTCATCGTCTCGTGTCCTGTGTCGTCACCCTGCAGCTCCTCTTCGTTCCCTGGATTCGAGATGTGTGTCTCGTCTCTCCAGATTCCCTCCTATCTTCTTGCTGCCTCCCTGGATCTCGACCTCCCGTCTGGACACGGACTCTGCCCTTTACCTCTTGCTTGCCCACGGACCTCCTTCTAGACTTCTGCACCTTCCTCAACACGCACCTTCAACAACTCCTGGTAACACTCAGCTAAACCCATTACATAGTCACACCATATGTATTTGGATTACTTGCACACGTCATTCTATTATTTTAATAAACACGCCTAAGGCGAAGCGACAACCCTGTCTCAGTGCCGTCTCCTCCACCGCACATAACATCCTTACATGCAAAGTGAGATATGCCAAGCCTTTATTTGTTATAATTGTGATGATCATGGCTTACAATTTTTGAAAACACCACATTTTCAGAGATTTTCAATTTAAGGTTTTTATAGGCTGCAAGTCATAATCATCAAAATTGTATCAAAAGAAGGCTTCAAATATCTTGTCCTGCATGTTAGGAGGCTGTGTCATATACAAACCCCGTTTCCATATGAGTTGGGAAATTAAGTTAGATGTAAATATAAACGGAATACAATGATTTGCAAATCCTTTTCAACCCATATTCAATTGAATGCACTACAAAGACAAGATATTTGATGTTCAAACTCATAAACTTTATTTTTTTTTGCAAATAATAATTAACTTAGAATTTCATGGCTGCAACACGTGCCAAAGTAGTTGGGAAAGGGCATGTTCACCACTGTGTTACATCACCTTTTCTTTTGAACAACACTCAATAAACGATTGGGAACTGAGGAAACTAATTGTTGAAGCTTTGAAAGTGGAATTCTTTCCCATTCTTGTTTTATGTAGAGCTTCAGTCGTTCAACAGTCCGGGGTCTCCGCTGTCGTATTGTACGCTTCATAATGCGCCACACATTTTCAATGGGAGACAGGTCTGGACTGCAGGCGAGCCAGGAAAGTACCTGCACTCTTTTTTTTACAAAGCCACGCTGTTGTAACACGTGCTGAATGTGGCTTGGCATTGTCTTGCTGAAATAAGCAGGGGCATCCATGAAAAAGACGGCGCTTAGATGGCAGCATATGTTGTTCCAAAACCTGTATGTACCTTTCAGCATTAATGGTGCCTTAAAGGGGAACATTATCACCAGACCTATGTAAGCGTCAATATATACCTTGATGTTGCAGAAAAAAGACCTTTTTTTTTTTTAACCGATTTCCGAACTCTAAATGGGTGAATTTTGGCGAATTAAACGCCTTTCTATTATTCGCTCTCGGAGCGATGACGTCACAACGTAGCGTCACATCGGGAAGCAATCCACCATTTTCTCACTTTCAGCGGTGTGTTGTCGGAGGGTGTAACAACACGAACAGGGACAGATTCAAGTTGCACCAGTGGCCCAAAGATGCGAAAGTGGCAAGAAATTGAACGAAATTTGTTCAAAATACGAGGCTGTGGGGAAAGCCGACGAAATGGTCAGTCGTTTGTTCCGCACACTTTACCGACGAAACCTATGCTACGACAGAGATGGCAAGAATGTGTGGATATCCTGCGACACTCAAAGCAGATGCTAACATCAACTCCAAAACTGGACAGATCAGCTTTCAGGAAAAGAGAGCGGATGAGGGTATGTCTACAGAATATATTAATTGATGAAAACTTTATTCATTACTCGCGATTTTACGTAAATTATTATACATAAACTGTGTTTACCAATAATTTAGCTTAAAAACATTAATTTTTTTCAATCATTCGAGTACATTCGAGTAGTCTTGTGTAATGCAGTATTTTGTGTATATTTAGGTATGGTTAACCTGAGTGCTGAAATCGTGGAAAAATATATGTTCTTAGCGCGCCTGAAATGGGTTGTCTGCACTCTCAAAGTGCATGTTGTTGCCAAATGTATTTCATATGCTGTAAACCTAGTTCATAGTTGTTAGTTTCCTTTAATGCCAAACAAACACATACCAATCGTTGGTTGGAAGGCGATCGCCGAATTTGTCCTCGCTTTCTCCCGTGTCGCTGGCTGTCGTGTCGTTTTCGTCGGTTTCGCTTGCATACGGTTCAAACTGATATGGCTCAATAGCTTCAGTTTCTTCTTCAATTTCGTTTTTGCTACCTGCCTCCACACTACAACCATTCGTTTCAATACATGCGTAATCTGTTGAATTGCTTAAGCCGCTGAAATCCGAGTCTGAATCCGAGCTAATGTCGCTATTACCTTGCTGTTCTATCCGCCATGTTTGTTTGTATTGGCATCACTGTGTGACGTCACAGGAAAATGGACGGGTGTTTATAACGATGGTTAAAATCAGGCACTTTGAAGCTTTTTTTAGGGATATTGCGTGATGGGTAAAATTTTGAAAAAACCTTCGAAAAATTAAATAAGCCACTGGGAACTGATTTTTAATGGTTTTAACCCTTCTGAAATTGTGATAATGTTCCCCTTTAACAGATGTGTAAGTTACCCATGCCTTGGCCACTAATGCACCCCCATACCATCTCACACATGCTGGCTTTTGAATTTTGCGTCGATAACATTCTGGATGGTTCGCTTCCCCCTTGGTCCGGATGACACGATGTCGAATATTTCCAAAAACAATTTGAAATGTGGACTCGTCAGACCACAGAACACTTTTCTACTTTGCATGAGTCCATCGTAGATGATCTCGGGCCCAGAGAAGCCGGCGGCGTTTCTGGATGTTGTTGATAAATGGCTTTCGCTTTGCATAGTAGAGCTTTAACTTGCACTTACAGATGTGGCGACAAACTGTATTTAGTGACAGTGGTTTTCTGAAGTGTTTCTGAGCCCATGTGGTGATATCCTTTAGAGATTGATGTCGGTTTTTGATACAGTGCCGTCTGAGGGATCGAAGGTCACGGTCATTCAATGTTGGTTTCCGGCCATGCCGCTTACGTGGAGTGATTTCTCCAGATTCTATGAACCTTTTGATGATATTATGGACCGTAGATGTTGAAATCCCTAAATTTCTTGCAATTGCACTTTGAGAAACGTTGTTCTTAAACTGTTTGACTATTTGCTCACGCAGTTGTGGACAAAGGGGTGTACCTCACCCCATCCTTTCTTGTGAAAGACTGAGCATTTTTTGGGAAGTTGTTTTTATACCCAATCATGGCACCCACCTGTTCCCAATTAGCCTGCACACCTGTGGGATGTTCCAAATAAGTGTTTGATGAGCATTCCTCAACTTTATCAGTATTTATTGCCACCTTTCCCAACTTCTCTGTCACATGTTGCTGGCATCAAATTCTAAAGTTAATGATTATTTGCAAAAAAAAAAAAAGTTTTATCAGTTTGAACATCAAATATGTTGTCTTCGTAGCATATTCAACTGAATATGGGTTGAAAATGATTTGCAAATCATTGTATTCCGTTTATATTTACATCTAACACAATTTCCCAACTCACATGGAAACGGGGTTTGTATTATTTTCACCTAATTGCTAGAATAAACAAACCTTTGCACAATTTTTTTTTGTAGTTTCACCTGATCCAGAATGTTATTACTGGAAGAAAACCATGTCAAAGCCGAGAAGAGCTGGACATTGTCAGGAGTTGCTGCCAGGGAAGAAGTCTTAATACAGTTTCCAACAAAGAACAACCCCCCTCCTTAATACAAAAACCTTTCTCCCACTGAGCATGTAGGAAATACCGTACAAGACGGCCAAAGCAAGCTTCTGGTCTGGTGCGAGTCAAACATTTATTCCACCGAGTTGGGAACATCACAGGAAACATCCATAAATAACACACTGGCTTTATTCATAGATCATAAATAGCCACAATATATTTGGAGTTGATGACTCACTGGAACATCACATGTACCTGTCGCACGTGTAGTGCTCCATGCGAACAAGTCCATTCACAAAACCATTTCCGTTGATGCCTGTATTCCACTAAAGACAACCCATAAATGCAGTGCATTGATTCAATATTATAGTCATTGGGCTTTATGCTGTTTTTCCCAAACTAGCATGAGTATGTGTGCATGATTCACACTACACTGCAAAAAGTCAGTCTTGAAAAACAAGAAAAATAAAATACAAAAATTAGGGGTATTTTATTTGAACTAAGCAAAATTATCTGCCAATAGAACAAGAAAATTTGGCTTGTCAAGAATTTCCGAAACAAGTTAAATTAGCTAACCTCAACCCAAAAATACCTTAAAATAAGTATATTCTCACTATAAACAAGTGCACTTTTCTTGGTAGAAAAACAAAATATGAGACCGTTTTGCTCAAGAGGTTGAAAAATATTCTTAATTTAAGTAAATGCTAGTGCCATTATCTTGACATAATGATATGCGCTCAGCATTACATTTCTTGAAACCAGCAAACTTATACTAAAAACTAGAGATGTCCGATAATATCGGCCGATAAATGCGTTAAAATGTAATATCGGAAATTATCGGTATCGGCTTTTTTATTATCGGTATCATTTTTTTTTTTTTTTTTTTTTTTTTTTTTATTAAATCAACATAAAAAACACAAGATCCACTTACAATTAGTACACCAACCCAAAAAACCTCCCTCCCCCATGTACATAAAAGGGTTGTTTCTTTCTGTTATTAATATTCTGGTTCCTACATTATATATCAATATATATCAATACAGTCTGCAAGGGATACAGTCCGTAAGCACACATGATTGTGCGTGCTGCTGGTCCACTAATAGTACTAACCTTTAACAGTTAATTTTACTCATTTTCATTAATTACTAGTTTCTATGTAACTGTTTTTATATTGTTTTACTTTCTTTTTTATTCAAGAAAATGTTTTTCAGTTATTCATCTTATTTTATTTTATTTTTTTTAAAGTACCTTATCTTCACCATAACTGGTTGTCCAAATTAGGCATAATAATGTGTTAATTCCACGACTGCTTGTATCGGTTGATATTGGTATCGGTAATTAAAGAGTTGGACAATATCGGAATATCGGATATCGGCAAAAAGCCATTATCGGACATCCCTACTAAAAACTAATTTATTGTTCTTAATGGGAAGGCAACAAGGCAACCGCGTGTTACTCTCGGGGTCTCCTAGCCGCTCAGGCAAATCATATGGTCTAAAAAAGGCATTTTTCCATCAACAACATGACATCATCGCGCCAAGTGCGCGCGCTTTCAGTCAATTAGTGCGCATATATACAGCCCGGCCAAAATGTTTTTAATTGTAATTTTGAAGAATTTATCTGAATGTGCATTAAAGGGGAACATTATCACCAGACCTATGTAAGCGTCAATATATACCTTGATGTTGCAGAAAAAAGACCATATATTTTTTTAACCGATTTCCGAACTCTAAATGGGTGAATTTTGGCAAATTAAACGCCTTTCTAATATTCGCTCTCGGAGCGATGACGTCACAATGTGGCATCACACCGGGAAGCAATCCGCCATTTTCTCAAACACCGAGTCAAATCAGCTGTGTTATTTTCCGTTTTTTTTTACTGTTTTCCGTACCTTGGAGACATAATGCCTCGTCGGTGTGTTGTCGGAGGGTGTAACAACACGAACAGGGACGGATTCAAGTTGCACCAGTGGCCCAAAGATGCGAAAGTGGCAAGAAATTGGACGTTTGTTCCGCACACTTTACCGACGAAAGCTATGCTACGACAGAGATGGCAAGAATGTGTGGATATCCTGCGACACTCAAAGCAGATGCATTTCCAACGATAAAGTCAAAGAAATCTGCCGCCAGACCCCCATTGAATCTGCCGGAGTGTGTGAGCAATTCAGGGACAAAGGACCTCGGTAGCACGGCAAGCTATGGCGGCAGTTTGTTCCCGCAGATGAGCGAGCTAAACCCCCTATCGACCCTAGCTTCCCTGGCCTGCTGACATCAACTCCAAAACTGGACAGATCAGCTTTCAGGAAAAGAGCGCGGATGAGGGTATGTCTACAGAATATATCAATTGATGAAAATTGGGCTGTCTGCACTCTCAAAGTGCATGTTGTTGCCAAATGTATTTCATATGCTGTAAACCTAGTTCATAGTTGTTAGTTTCCTTTAATGCCAAACAAACACATACCAATCGTTGGTTAGAAGGCGATCGCCGAATTCGTCCTCGTTTTCTCCCGTGTCGCTGGCTGTCGTGTCGTTTTCGTCGGTTTCGCTTGCATACGGTTCAAACCGATATGGCTCAATAGCTTCAGTTTCTTCTTCAATTTCGTTTTCGCTACATGCCTCCACACTACAACCATCCGTTTCAATACATGCGTAATCTGTTGAATCGCTTAAGCCGCTGAAATCCGAGTCTGAATCCGAGCTAATATCGCTATAGCTTGCTGTTCTTTCCGCCATGTTTGTTTGTGTTGGCTTCACTATGTGACGTCACAGGAAAATGGACGGGTGTATATAACGATGGTTAAAATCAGGCACTTTGAAGCTTTTTTTTAGGGATATTGCGTGATGGGTAAAATTTTGAAAAAAACTTCAAAAAATAAAATAAGCCACTGGGAACTGATTTTTAATGGTTTTAACCCTTCTGAAATTGTGATAATGTTCCCCTTTAACCTTTTCTGTTCAAAATGGTTAGAAATGTCAGATGGGAAATGTTTAAATATTAACTGTCAGTTTACTGTACTGTGCCAACTGTACTACTATATGAGTACGCATTTTCTGTTGTTTCATTGAAAATAAAACAGCAAAGTCCATTTGGCTGTCATCCGTTTTAATTATGAGACACAATTGTGTCAAAGTCATGATTTTTTTTTTCATGCTTGAAATAAGAAATTATTACTTTAAAAAAGTAGTTTTATACTTGTGAGTGTTGATGACACAGCTTTGCAACAGTTGATATTCTACGTTCAAGCATGTTTTACTCAATATAGGTCATAACATCTCAGCAACAAGCTGTAATATCTTACTGAGATCATTTAGGAGCAAAACCCTTAAAACAAGTAAAACACTAACATAAAATCTGCTTAGTAAGAAGAATTATCTTATCAGACAGAAAATAAGCAAATATCACCCTTATTTGAGATGTTTAATCTTACTTAGATTTCAGTTTTTGCAGTGTACTACTGGCAATACACGTGCATGTACTGTAAAGATTTCACAGATGTCCTCTGAAAGAAAAGGCCATATGTAAACAAACCGGACACAAGTAATTGACTATGAGCGGTGCGATCACATGATACTGCAGAACCGTGGCATGTCGTAAATATGAACTTTGAACAAGAATTTGCTAAAGGCTGGATGTTTTCCAGAAAACAAAGCACTGATTGGAAGTAGCGAGGTCACGTGACTGCTACTTGTTTGCTTGTGACAGGACAGGGACAATTGTTGGCTGGCCTGGATATTTGCAGAACTATTTCTCCACAAAGATGGATTATTTTGACCCATTTCCTGTTCCACATACAAACAAACAAATCGAGCGTCGTACGCACATGCTCAGACACACACAACTTTGGTCTGATTATAGTGGGGGGTTTTTTCAAAAGCTGTACCTATAAAACAGGGGTGTCAAAAGTAAGGCACGCGGGCCTGTTCCGGTTTTATCCTGCCCACGGGATGGGTTTGCTAAGTATAAAAATGAGCCGAAATTTTTGAATGAAAGAAACAGCTGTTCTAAATGTGTCCACTAGATGCCGCAATAGCAATTCTTTGTATCTTTGTAGATTATGCTACATATGTAAAAAAAATATATAAAAAAATTACCACATGATGTTAGTACATCAGTGGAGGAAAATGAGCAAACTACACAAATAACATCCTGTAATTTGTAATTTTATATTATTTTTTTTTATCTTGATAGATTGAAAATTAACACCAATGAGTTGACTGATGAACATTATCACATAATTTATTCAGAAAGTATAAATAACGACAAATAAAGGTAGAATACTATTAACCGCAACATGTAAGTGTAAAAAAAAAAAAAAACATTTGTACTAGAGATGTCCGATAATATCGGACTGCCGATATTATCGGCCGATAAATGCTTTAAAATGTATTATCGGAAATTATCGGTATCGGTTTCAAAAAGTTTTTTTTGTTGTTTTTTTTGTCCTGTCCAGCTTCTCAGGCAAATCATATAGTTGATGTAGATGCCCGTATCGGCTGTTCACATTGAGCCCAGTTTATAATTTCCTGTTAAACAGTATGCCAGGCAGTCTTGCACTAAAGGAGGACTATGTTATTGTTTACTTTATTACTCTAGTCCAGTAGTTCTCAACCTTTTTTCAGTGATGTACCCCCTGTGAACATTTTTTTAATTCAAGTACCCCCTAATCAGAGCAAAGCATTTTTGGTTGAAAAAAAGAGATAAAGAAGTAAAATACAGCACTATGTCATCAGTTTCTGATTTATTAAATTGTATAACAGTGCAAAATATTGCTCATTTGTAGTGGTCTTTCTTAAACTATTTGGAAAAAAAGATATAAAAATAACTAAAAACTTGTTGAAAAATAAACAATTATAAATAAAGATTTCTACACATAGAAGTAATCATCAACTTAAAGTGTCCTCTTTGGGGATTGTAATAGAGATCCATCTGGATTCATGAACTTAATTCTAAACATTTCTTCACAAAAAAAGAAATCTTTAACATCAATATTTATGGAACATGTCCACAAAAAAACTAGCTGTCAACACTGAATATTGCATTGTTGCATTGTTGCATTGTAATGAATGGAATAGCCTACTTGATTTGATGTTCAGTTTATGAACTTGCATTCATATTTTGTTGAAATATTATTCAATAAATATATTTATAAAGGATTTTTGAATTGTTGCTATTTTTAGAATATTTAAAAAAAATCTCACGTACCCCTTGGCATACCTTCAAGTATCCCCAGGGGTACGCGTACCCCTATTTGAGAACCACTGCTTTAGCATACTCTGGACTGAAGCTGTGTACCTTCGTTGTTTTCGTAGCTGTTGTTTTGAGGCATGTTTAAAAAAAAAAAAAAATTATGCACTTTGTGAAAGTCAAAGTATAGTGTTTCCCATAGTTGTAGTGGGTAGATAGATAGATAGATAGATAGATAGATAGATAGATAGATAGATAGATAGATAGATAGATAGATAGATAGATAGATGGATAGATAGATAGTACTTTCCTTCAGGTGAGTTCCCTCAGGAAAATTAAAATTAAAATTCCAGCAGCAGTGTACAAAATTGAGATCAAATTTAAAAAGTAAAAAGTAAATAATGGGGGTATAAATGGAAACAATCCATCCATCCATCCATTTTCTACCGCTTGTCCCTTTTGGGTTCGCGGGGGGTTGCTGGAGCCTATCTCAGCTACAATCGGGCGGATGGCGGGGTACACCCTGGACAAGTCGCCACCTCATCGCAGTAAATGGAAACAAAATAGACAAATATTACAATAGAATAAAAATAAAAAGCAACAATGAGAATAAAAACATAACAGTAAAATAAGAATATAAAAAGAGGAACTAGGCAGTAGTGACCATGTTATGAAAAAGTTATTGTTTTGCATCCCCTGTCATCCGAGTACCCCCCTTTACGGCTTATAAAACGGTGTGGCTAATTTATTGATTTTTCTTTGCTGATGGCCATAATGCAATATTAAACAAAAAAGTAAGAAGCAAACACACTGATAAGGTGTGTTATTATTTGTACTCTTGCTCTTATCTTTTGGACGAGTTCACTCTTAAGTCCTGAAAATAAGGTATTTATCTTGGGGTAACTTTTTTGGAAACCATTTTAATGGACTGGTGGACAGGGTATCCGGATTATCTCAGGGAGAGCATGTGCCAAATTCCAAGCTGCTGTTTTGAGGCATGTTAAAAAAAATAATGCACTTTGTGACTTCAATAATAAATATGGCAGTGCCATGTTGGCATTTTTTTTCCATAACTTGAGTTGATTTATTTTGGAAAACCTTGTTACATTGTTTAATGCATCCAGCGGGGCATCACAACAAAATTAGGCATAATAATGTGTTAATTCCACGACTGTATATATCGGTATCGGTTGATATCGGAATAGGTAATTAAGAGTTGGACAATATCGGAATATCGGATATCGGCAAAAAAGCCATTATCGGACATCTCTAATTTGTACATTTTCAGAATGTGCTTGTTCTATTTTTTAACAAAGAAAACAATCTGAAGTTGTCTTTATTTTTAAATTATCGTGCCGTGATTTTACCAGTCCGGCCCACTTGGGAGTAGATTATTTTTCCACGTGGCCCCCGATCTAAAATGAGTTTGACACCCTTGCTGTAAAATGTAATTTCAATGCCTATAGCGCTAATAAACAAATGTTAAACGGCCGCTCATTATTACTGTGTTTAGTTGTTAAAGTAAAACCCTTTTAAGCTTCAGTAAAAAAAGGATTGTGACCTAAAAATGGGAGACTTAAGTAGTATTACTGGTTTATTATTACCGTTCATTGAGTACGGCATCTGAAATCTACTGGTTTATGGGATGCCAAGTTCGGGAACGCGAGGTGAGAGGCGATGTTTTGATTGCTGCATTTACTTCTTGATTAAAAAAAATGGTAACACTTTAGTATGGGGAACATATTCACCATGAATTAGTTGCTTATTAAAGTAACAAAGACTTAATTTAGAGTTATTTGGACACTAGGGGAACATATAAGGGTTAGGGGTTCGGGTTATGGTTACTAATAAGCAATAATTCTGAAGTTATTGAGGGAAGACTCTTAGTTAATGGCTTACGGGGCGGTATAGCTTGGTTGGTAGAGTGGCCGTGCCAGCAACTTGAGGGTTCCAGGTTCGATCCTAGCTTCTGCCATCCTAGTCACTGCCGTTGTGTCCTTGGGCAAGACACTTTACCCACCTGCTCCCAGTGCCACCCACATTGGTTTAAATGTAACTTAGATATTGGGTTTCACTATGTAAAGCGCTTTGAGTCACTAGAGAAAAGCGCTATATAAATATTATTCACTTCATTTCACTACTGGTTGTATAATAAGCCCTTGCAGAATAAGGCATTAATAAGTACCATATTTTTCGGAGTATAAGTCGCTCCGGAGTATAAGTCGCACTGGCCGAAAATGCATAATAAAGAAGGAAAAAACATATATAAGTCGCACTGGAGTATAAGTCGCACTTTTGGGGGAAATTTATTTGATAAAACCCAACACCAAGAATAGACATTTGAAAGGCAATTTAAAATAAATAAAGAATAGTGAACAACAGGCTGAATAAGTGTACGTTATATGAGGCATAAATAACCAACTGAGAACGTGCCTGGTATGTTAACGTAACATATTATGGTAAGAGTCATTCAAATAACTATAACATATAGAACATGCTATACGTTTACCAAACAATCTGTCACTCCTAATCGCTAAATCCCATGAAATCTTATACTTCTAGTCTCTTACGTGAATGAGCTAAATAATATTATTTGATATTTTACGGTAATGTGTTAATAATTTCACACATAAGTCGCTCCTGAGTATAAGTCGCACCCCCGGCCAAACTATGAAAAAAACTGCGACTTATAGTCCGAAAAATACGGTACTTAATAATGACTAATTAAGAGCCAATATGTTACTAATTTACATGTTAATAAGAAACTAATTCATGGTGAATATGTGTTCCCCATACTAAAGTGTTACCAAAAAATATATATATTTTTATCCAAGAGGACACTGAGGACAGCAAGAAAAAAAGGGCCGCTGCAGCAAAATAGACATTGTGGAGCACGTGGACATACAGTCAAGGTTGGTCAAAATTTTAAAAAACTGATGAAATAACTATTAATATTTCTTCATTAAACGGTGTTAGAAATGTATTTATTGTATGATTACATTGCTTTTTGAAAAAATGTTTGGAGTAAAAATAAAAATGTGCACTTTTCCTGATCATAAAGTGTGTATGAAGCTGATATGAGACTGCAACCATGTGTGTTCCTCTCTGGTAAGCGTGTAACAAATCCAATACAATGTATTTATAATGCACTTTTTATACATCGGTGGCGGTCACTCGAACGAGTATGACGATCCTCCTGGTAGGGGTGTATCCCTTTATGGAGGATGCCTGTGCATGACTTAGTTTAACGTGGGGAGACTGGTGCACAGACAGTCACCACACGATCCTTGACAGAATCGGGTCAGGGTCCAGTGGCATGGAGTTCAAGACGACTGGGGACCCTTTTCTGCTGCAGCCTTCTTCCGCCATCGCAGCCGTTGTGGTAGTTCTTAAATCTACCGTCTTCCGCCTGCTTTGCCATTGAAGTCTTCACCGTATCCCTGGCTAGGGGGCAGTCAGGTACTAGGCCTTTGCCAAGGGCCACCTGGGGTAACAGTAGTAAAGGGGTTAACCTCCTAGTGCCCCAAGACCCCATAAAGGAGACTCCACTGCTGGATGCACTTTAACGTCATGCCCAGGATACTTTTTATACACAGGCAAATGGCAAACACAAAGTGCTGTACACAAAAAAAAAAAAAAAGGAGAGAAGGAAAACACACTTGCAGCCACGCACGCACATACCAATTTACCTAGATTTTGTACCATTTTTTGACCCCTGAGTGCATTAAATAAATGAACCTGACGATTACTTTTCTCATCCAGGGCCTGATTTACTAAAGGTTTGCCTGTACTAAAACACAAACTTGACAGCACACACAAAGCTGATTTACTAAACGTGTGCAGATGATTGCGTCTTTTTATTGAACAGAAAAAGGCGCGAAATCCATTTAGCGTGTCGGTCTTCGCGAATATACAGCATATATGCTGATCATCAGACTGCCCACGATACAGGGAGGAGAAGATATACCATACAGCAGTGACGTGCGGTGAGGTTCATGGCTGGTGAGGCACTGACTTCATCACAGTCAGATTTACAAACATATGAACCCTAAAGAGTATCTTATTCACCATTTGATTGGCAGCAGTTAACGGGTTATGTTTAAAAGCTCATACCAGCATTCTTCCCTGCTTGGCACTCAGCATCAAGGGTTGGAATTGGGGGTTAAATCACCAAAAAGTATTCCCGGGCGCGGCGCCGCTGCTGCCCACTGCTCCCCTCACCTCCCAGGGGGTGATCAAGGGGATGGGTCAAATGCAGAGGACAAATTTCATTACACCTAGTGTGTGTGTGACAATCATTGGTACTTTAACTTAACTTTAACTTTACACATACAAACTATAGCACACAAAAAAGCACATTTAATAAAAAAAAAAATGTATTATGGTCTTACCTTTACTTATAAATGAAGTCCATGCGCTGCTGTTGTGCTGGAAGAATGCACCCCCTGACGGGAGTGTTATATCAACTAAAGCCCTCACTTAAACTTTCCACGTGCAAGATTGAATCTATTTTAAAAAGTGTAACCGAGGGTTTATAAATGTCGCCTATTCTGTATGAAACTACAAAATAACAAACACGGAGGCTCCAGTTTACACGAGGACCACTTTATTTACCTTCTTTCAAAAACCTCCGCTCCACTCCAACGAGTCATCACTTCCGCTCTTAGCGCCTTCCAAATAAGAGCTCAAGGCATATACTGTATAACAGCGCATAACAGGAACTTAACATCACAAAGAGGAAAGCCCATAAAAATAGGTTACAAAAGTTATTTAATAAGAAGCCAAAAAGTGCAAAAACAATAATGTTCGTGTTGGAGGAGTTTTGGATTAGGTACACCTGCAGTCTGCAGGTGTACCTAATGTTGTGGCCCTGCAGTCATTCACAACTCCTCCAACACGAACATTATTGTTTTTGCACTTTTTGGCTTCTTATGAAATAACTTTTTTAAATAGATTCAATCTTGCACGTGGAAAGTTTAAGTGTGGGCTTTAGTTGATATAACACTCCCGTCAGGGGGTGCATTCTACGGCGGGGGTGCAGGAGGCGGGATTACTGTGAGCCTCAGGCAGTGCGTCTTTTGCAGCCGTTTTATGATCGCTCAGCATAAGAAATACGTTACACACATACAGTTGTTGACAAAATACACTGTACATTATATACCTCAGCTAACTAAACTATGGAAATGTATAATATAGTTCATATAGCAATACGGTCTCACTGCACAGCAGGCCAGCAGTTAGCCGAGTCCGCAATCCATGGTGAGGCACAACACAGTGACGTGCCTCAACTGGCTGCTGTTCACCGCACCGTCTCTTCTCAGTATTTGAACGGCAAATGTGAAAATTCAGCGATTTTAAATAAAAATAATCTAAAACTGGTGAAGTTAAATGGAAAATAACTTTATAGTATAATCACTGGATACATATAACAATTTAATACATTTTTTTTTCATTTTCCTTTTTTTTTTTTTTCCAGTGACTGCACGTCACTGCCATACAGCATGTGCAATGTGATTCATCAAGACTAAAACTCAACTGCAAGCGCTGTTTTCTGTCTTTATTTCGCACACTCTCGAAAAGTATACACACAATTGTGCAGCAGCTCTGTCCTACGTATGCTTGTCAACATATAAGGACTGTCAAAAATTATATATCAGACCTATTGTCTATTCAGCAATATCATTTTATAATGGTGATTGAAATTAATTCAATTGATGGATTTTGGTGTTTGCTTGTGCCAAACGGACCTAATGGGACTCCTTCTTCAGCGTGACGGCATCCCTCACCACTGGTGTCCACTATCGGGTTCTGGGATTACCGCCACGACAGGCACCAATCCCCTTGCTGACACAGCTCCGATTGGCTGCCTCGACAATAGAGGCACGGAACTTGGTCCACTAGGACTCATTGTCCAGCGCCTCCCTTGTGACATTTGTGGAGGGGGGCGTGGCCTGCGGACCTGCAGCGAAGTGGGGTCTGCCAGGACCGGCTTCGGGATCAGCGACAGGTGCGTAGATGGCCCGCCTGGGCCTGCTTATCTAATCACCTGTCGCTCTGTTAAAAGGCAGCAGCCGGGGAGGAGAGGATAGTTGGTGGTGGAGCACGAGCGAGAGCGAGGGCGAGACTGACACATGAACAGACAATAGCTGAAAAGCGCAAGAATAGACAATTTATTGAAAAATAAAACATTCTTGTAAACTTGGAAGAGCCTGTCATGTCGGTGATTGGTGGTCCGAGGAACCCGGAGGAAAGAGTCCTCCACAAACTTTATTTACACAAACAAAATACAAGAAAGATGTAACTTCTGCTAAATAAATAAACGAATGAATGAATGAATGAATGATTGAGACTACCAAGATGGAGGACTATACTGTATATGCAAGCTAAAACATTCATCCAAACTGATCCGGCATACATTAACGTTAATTCCAGACTTAAAGCCGCAACTTTTTTTGCTATGCTTTGAACCCTGCAGCTTCTAAAATTGTGTGGCTAATTTATGGATTTTTCTTTGCTAACGGCCAAAATGCTTTGTGCTCAATTAGGGATGTCCGATAATATCGAGACCGGGAATTATCGGTATCGGTTTCAAAAAGTAAAACTTATGACTTTTTAAAACGCCGCTGTGTACATGGACGTAGTGAGAAGTGCAAAGCGCCAATTAACCTTGAAGGCACTGCCTTTGCGTGCCGGCCCAATCACATAATATCTACGACTTTTGACACACACACAAGCGAATGCAACGCATACTTGATTAACAGCCATACAGGTCACACTGAGGGTGGCCGTATAAACAACTTTAACACTGTTACAAATATGCGCCACACTGTGAACCCACACCAAACAAGAATGACAAACACATTTCGGGAGAACATCTGCACCGTAACACAACATAAACACAACAGAACAAATACCCAGAAACCCTTGCAGCACTGACTCTTCCTGGACGCTACAATATACACCCCTCGCTACCCCCTACACCCCCCCCCCCCCCCCCACCTCAACCCCGCCCCCCCTAACCTTGCCCACCTCAACCTCCTTATGTCCCAAATTCCAAGCTACTGTTTTGAGGCATGTTAAAAAAAAAAAAATGCACTTTGTGACTTAAATAATAAATACGGCAGTGCCATGTTGGCACTTTTTTCCATAACTTCAGTTGAAGTTGTTTACTTATTTTGGAAAACCTTGTTACATTGTTTAATGCATCCAGCGGGGCATCACATTAAAATTAGGCATAATAATGTGTTAATTCCACGACTGTATGTATCGGTATCGGTTGATATCGGTATCGGTAATTAAGAGTTGGACAATATCGGAATATCGGATATCGGCAAAAAAGCCATTATCGGACATCTCCATGCTCAATAGTTTTCATTAAACTTAAGCAGAGACGCTGAAATAGTGTGTTATTGTTGGTGCAATGGTGCCATCTTTTGGACAAATTTGCTCACAGCATGTGTTGCGGGTTGAAAATGTACTTCCTCTTTTAATGCACTGAACCGTCCATAGCGTTTCTGCTCGAAAGGATTCTTCATTCATCGCTCCGAGCAACGTTTGTAAGTTTTACAATTTAACTAAAACAATGCATATTTCATACTTGCCAACCCTCTCAAATTTTCCGGGAGACTCCCGAAATTCAGCGCCTTTCCCGAAAACCTCCCGGGACAAATATTCTCCCGAAAATCTCCCGATTTTCAGCCGGAGCTGGAGGGGGCATGGCCTGAGTGAGGACAGCCTTTTTTCACGACGGGAGGAAAACAGGGTGACAAGAACTAAATCATCCAGACTAGAGATAAATTGTATTATTATGTTTATCTTACCTAAAAATAAATATATCTATTAATTTAAAAAAAAAAAACTAAATACATTTTTACTATATTTTGCTAAAAACATCAAAATTAATTGTATTTTTATTTGTATTTTTTCTGACTCCTTATTACATCCAGCCATAGAATTATACATTAAAATAAACATATTTGAAATAATTAATTATAAATGATCATAATAATTCATTTAAAATGACCATATTTAATAATTAAAATAATTGCTTTTTTATCAACAACTTTAGCATTTTATTCATTACATTTTGAAGCTCTCAGAATCCAAGTTATGTTATATTCCTTAATATTTATTTATGCAAGTTTGAAGTATCAATTATCTAAACACAGTTTTGGTTGCATATTTTCAGGATGTAGAATGGTGAATTCTAGCTGTCAATATACTCCTCCCCTCTTAACCACGCCCCGACCCCAACCACGCCCCCGCCCCACCTCCCAAAATAGGAGGTCTCAAGGTTGGCAAGTATGATATTTGTACGTGCTATCGTGATGTAATCAAGGTAGCATCGTTAACGTTAGGTAATATGCTAACATGTCTATGAGTGTCTGAGTATTATTAACTTACATTGGCATTCTTTTTGGCATTGTTTCAGTTTCGTAAATTTACCAAAACATTACTGTGGAGGAGGGGTTAGTTCTTGTGTCTTACAATAAGAAAATCCTGGGTTCGATTCCAGGGCAATTGATTGATGGAATTGATTGATTGAAACTTTTTATCAGTAGATTGCACAGTACAGTACATATTCCGTACAATTGACCACTAAATGGTAACACCCCAATAAGTTTTTCAACTTGTTTAAGTCGGGGTCCACGTTATTCAATTCATGGTACAAATATATACTATCAGCAGAATACAGTCATCACACAAGTTAATCATCAGAGTATATACATTGAATTATTTACATTATTTACAATCCGGGGGCTGGGGGGTTAGGTTTGGTTGATATCAGCACATCAGTCATCAACAATAATATCATCTGAGAAATGGACATTGAAACAGTGTAGGTTTGACTTCGTAGGATATGTACAGAGAGCGGTGAACAGGGGGTCTTTCTGTGTGGAGTTTGCATGTTCTCCCCAGGACCTTGTGGGTTCCCCATGGGTACCCCAGCTTCCTTCCACCTCCAAAATCATGCACCTGGGGATATGTTGATTGGCAACACTAAATTGGCCCTAGTGTGTGAATGTTGTCTGTCTATCTGTGTTGACCCTGTGATGAGGTGGCGACTTGTCCAGGGTGTACCCCGCCTTCCTTCAGAGTACAGCTGGGATAGGCCCCCTGCATCCCCACAACCCTGAGCTGGACAAGCAGTAGAAAACGGATGCATTGATGGATGGATGGATCACCGTGGAGTAATTAAGTCTGTTTAGCTGATTGGCAGCTGGGTCCATGATGATGACTTCTGTTTTGTTTGATCCGCCGTTTTATACACTAGCTGAAATTAGGTTGTCACTTTGACTTTTGATTCCAAAGCAAGTTTTCCATTAGTTTGTTGGTAAACAACGATAATAATCCAACGAAATGGAAACTGCGTAATATTACCATGAAGCGGCCCTACAAGGGCTCTGGTATCTGCAATGTGGCCCACGATGAAAATGAGTTTGCAGGCATGAGAATCAGCAGCAACCGGCGAGCTTCTAATACACACGTCCTTCCACTTGGAAAAGGCGGGCTCGACATGTTGTGTAATTACCTTCAGAATTTGAAATGGTTCTTTGCTAATGGGAGATATGGCTTGCCGGAGGTCTGCGCTCTACGAGTGATTTTTTTTCCTGCTGTCAATTATTCATGATAACAGCCACCTTGCATAATAGACTAAAAATAAACCCCTAAGGCGAAGCCCGTGACTCACGTGTGCAATTGCTCCTCCCACTAGTTAATAATGATAACCACCACCTTGTGTTGTAGAGGTAAACAAAGGCTCTGAATATCACACAAGGTCAATGCATACGGTGCACATAGATCATGCAACATACGTGTCATATAATTATTAGGCTTGTTCCTTCCACTTTGTTATTTATTTTACAGCCACCTTGCATTGTAATGGCCATAGGGGTCCATCGAGGCGTATATATATAATAAATATTGCCAGTCACAGTTAACTTGTGCTCAGCTGGGAAAATAAATATATATACACTTATTATGTCATCCAGTTACTTAATACAAACTGTTACAGGCGAATCAAATAATCATGTTAATATTAAAAATGTAACTTAATAATATGTGGGGATATAAAAGGCATCCGGTGCTATCAGACCGGGCGGAAGCGGAAATTGACGTCACAAAACCACCTAGGAGCACATGTCAGACCCAGCGTTTTTTGTTATGGAGCCACTTCATAGAAGAATCCTAATTTGTTACCTTTTTTGTGGACTTTCCATTGGCCTGTGGAGAACCGGTACAACAGACTCTTTTTCCAGGAGGACTTTGAGTTGGATGCGCAGTCGTGGTACCGTGAGTACGCTGCGGCTTCCAAACGTTCGATCGCTTACCCGTACGTGCATGCCTCTATGTGCATGTCACGTACATAACTTTGGGGACTTTGGGGAAATATATGTGTTATATGAACTTTGGGGAGGTGTACGGTACTTTGGGCTAAGGGTTAAAACCATTAAAAATCAGTTCCCAGTGGCTTATTTTATTTTTCGAAGTTTTTTTCAAAATTTTACCCATCACGCAATATCCCTAAAAAAAGCTTCAAGGTGCCTGATTTTAACCATCGTTATATACACCCGTCCATTTTCCTGTGACGTCACACAGTGATGCCAATACAAACAAACATGGCGGATAGAACAGCAAATTATAGCGACATTAGCTCGGATTCAGACTCGGATTTCAGCGGCTTAAGCAATTCAACAGATTACGCATGTATTGAAACGGATGGTTGTAGTGTGGAGGCAGGTAGCGAAAACGAAATTGAAGAAGAAACTGAAGCTATTGAGCCATATCGGTTTGAACCGTATGCAAGCGAAACCGACGAAAACGACACGACAGCCAGCGACACGGGAGAAAGCGAGGACAAATTCGGCGATCGCCTTCTAACCGATTGGTATGTGTTTGTTTGGCAATAAAGGAAACTAACAACTATGAACTAGGTTTACAGCATATGAAATACATTTGGCAACAACATGCACTTTGAGAGTGCAGACAGCCCATTTCAGGCACGCTAAGAACATATATTTTTCCATGATTTCAGCACTCAGGTTAACCATACCTAAATAGACACAAAATACTGCATTACACAAGACTACCCGAATGTACTCGAATGGTTGAAAAAAATAAATGTTTTTAAGCTAAATTATTGGTAAACACAGTTCATGTATAATAATTTACGTAAAACCACGAGTAATGAATAAAGTTTTCATCAATTAATATATTCTGTAGACATACCCTCATCCGCTCTCTTTTCCTGAAAGCTGATCTGTCCAGTTTTGGAGTTGATGTCAGCAGGCCAGGGAAGCTAGGGTCTTTATCGTTGGAAATGCATCTGCTTTGAGTGTCGCAGGATATCCACACATTCTTGCCATCTCTGTCATAGCATAGCTTTCTTCGGTAAAGTGTGCGGAACAAACGACTGACCATTTCGTCGGCTTTCCCCACACCCTCGTATTTTGAACAAATTTCGTCCAATTTCTTGCCACTTTCGCATCTTTGGGCCACTGGTGCAACTTGAATCCGTCCCTGTTCGTGTTGTTACACCCTCCGACAACACACCGACGAAAGTGAGAAAATGGCGGATTGCTTCTCGATGTGACGTCACAACGCTCCGAGAGCGAATAATAGAAAGGCGTTTAATTCGCCAAAATTCTCCCATTTAGAGTTCGGAAATCGGTAAAAAAAAATATATGGTCTTTTTTCTGCAACATCAAGGTATATATTGACGCTTACATAGGTCTGGTGATAATGTTCCCCTTTAACATATCTGTATGTGGAATTAAATAATGGAACGGATTAAGCAAAGAAATCAAACAAAGCACCAATATGATTCAGCTTAAGAGACTGTTCAAACTACAAGTGTTCACAAAGTACACAGAACAATAATTATGATAAACATGTTGAACCCATTTTTTTTTTAGCTAAAGATTATTTATGTATTTAATTAATATGTGTTTACTTACTATGGTATATTATTTGTTTATTATTTATTTATTCACTGTTCTGTTACAGAGAACAAGGAAATTGGATAAAATTGCTATGGTATGAAAAGGGGTAGGATTAAATAAACTCTGCTTAATCCTACTCCTTTTTGGACGTACTGCAATGAAACAACTGGAAATGTGTGATGCATTACATTGTATCGTACGCACGTTCGAAATAAACTGAAACTGAACTGAACTGAACTGAAGAAAATGTCAAACCGTGCAAAATCCCTCTTAAACTCTCATGTCTACTATGTAAGTGTCCTTTGTGTTGCCGTTCCAGGTCATGTGACACGCTGACAACGGCAGCCGTGTTGCAGAGGGCAGACGCCATGTGACGGTTCCTATTTTTTTTCCCTTGCAGCTCCATATAAGAGAGCGCGCACATGCAGACGGCAGCAGGCCGAGCGCCCTGCAAAACAAATGACATATGCCCCCCCACCCCGTGCTCTCGTTAAGTTACACAACGCCAGATCACATTGTCAAACAACACAGAGGAACACATGCGCCCTGCTTTTGCACTGCTCCAATATTTCGATCCTGTGTGAGCAAACTGGATCCACCTGATAATGCAGGTGCTAAACGATCACAACATGATTAGACAGCCTGATGTAAGAAGCCATGTATCATATTGTGTGATGGATAATAGGTCGTGAGTTCAAACCCCGGCCGAGTCATACCAAAGACTGTAAAAAAGGGACCCATTACCTCCCTGCTTGGCACTCAGCATCAAGGGTTGCAATTGGGGGTTAAATCACCAAAAATGATTCCCGGGCGCGGCCACCGCTGCTGCTCACTGCTCCCCTCACCTCCCAGGGGGTGATCAAGGGTGATGGGTCAAATGCAGAGGGTAATTTCACCACACCTAGTGTGTGTGTGACAATCATTATACAACCCTTAATCACAAGTGTCCGGAGGTGAGTAGTAACGCGCTACATTTACTCCGTTACATCTACTTGAGTAACTTTTGGGATAAATTGTACTTCTAAGAGTAGTTTTATTGCAACATACTTTTACTTTTACTTGAGTATACTTATAGCTACTCGCTACTGATTTTTATCGATCTGTTAATGCATGCTTTGTTTGTTTTGGTTTGTCAGACAGACCTTCAAAGTAGGATTTATCGCATGCCTGCGTTTCACCAATCAAATGCAGTCACTGGTGACATTGGACTCCGTCTCACCAATCAAATACAGTCACTGGTGACGTTTGTCTCCGTCTCACCAATCAAATACAGTCACTGGTGACGTTTGACTCCGTTTCACCAATCAAATACAGTCACTGGTGACGTTTGACTCCGTCTCACCAATCAAATACAGTCACTGGTGACGTTTGACTCTGTTTCACCAATCAAATACAGTCACTGGTGACGTTTGACTCCGTTTCACCAATCAAATGCAGTCACTGGTGACATTGGACTCCGTCTCACCAATCAAATACAGTCACTGGTGACGTTTGTCTCCGTCTCACCAATCAAATACAGTCACTGGTGACGTTTGACTCCGTTTCACCAATCAAATACAGTCACTGGTGACGTTTGACTCCGTCTCACCAATCAAATACAGTCACTGGTGACGTTTGACTCTGTTTCACCAATCAAATACAGTCACTGGTGACGTTTGACTCCGTTTCACCAATCAAATTCAGTCACTGGTGACGTTTGACTCCGTTTCACCAATCAAATACAGTCACTGGTGACGTTTGACTCCGTTTCACCAATCAAATTCAGTCACTGGTGACGTTTGACTCCGTTTCACCAATCAAATACAGTCACTGGTGACGTTTGACTCCGTTTCACCAATCAAATACAGTCACTGGTGACGTTTGACTCCGTTTCACCAATCAAATACAGTCACTGGTGACGTTTGACTCCGTTTCACCAATCAAATACAGTCACTGGTGACGTTTGACTCCGTTTCACCAATCAAATACAGTCACTGGTGACGTTTGACTCCGTTTCACCAATCAAATACAGTCACTGGTGACGTTTGACTCTGTCTCACCAATCAAATACAGTCACTGGTGATGTTTGACTCCGTCTCACCAATCAAATACAGTCACTGGTGACGTTTGACTCCGTTTCACCAATCAAATACAGTCACTGGTGACGTTTGACTCCGTTTCACCAATCAAATGCAGTCACTGGTGACGTTTGACTCCGTTTCACCAATCAAATACAGTCACTGGTGACGTTTGACTCCGTTTCACCAATCAAATACAGTCACTGGTGACGTTTGACTCCGTTTCACCAATCAAATACAGTCACTGGTGACGTTTGACTCCCTTTCACCAATCAAATAGAGTCACTGGTGACATTTGACTGCGTTTCACCAATCAAATACAGTCACTGGTGACGTTTGACTTCGTTTCACCAATCAAATACAGTCACTGGTGACGTTTGACTCCGTTTCACCAATCAAATACAGTCACTGGTGACGTTTGACTCCGTTTCACCAATCAAATACAGTCACTGGTGACGTTTGACTCCGTCTCATCAATCAAATACAGTCACTGGTGACGTTTGACTCCGTTTCACCAATCAAATACAGTCACTGGTGACGTTTGACTCTGTCTCACCAATCAAATACAGTCACTGGTGATGTTTGACTGCGTCTCACAAATCAAATACAGTCACAGGTGACGTTTGAGTCCGTTTCACCAATCAAATACAGTCACTGGTGACATTTTGACTCCGTTTCACCAATCAAATGCAGTCACTGGTGACGTTTGACTCCGTTTCACCAATCAAATACAGTCACTGGTGACGTTTGACTCCGTTTCACCAATCAAATACAGTTACTGGTGACGTTTGACTCCGTTTCACCAATCAAATACAGTCACTGGTGACGTTTGACTCCCTTTCACCAATCAAATAGAGTCACTGGTGACATTTGACTGCGTTTCACCAATCAAATACAGTCACTGGTGACGTTTGACTCCGTCTCACCAATCAAATACAGTCACTGGTGACGTTTGACTCCGTCTCACCAATCAAATACAGTCACTGGTGACGTTTGACTCCGTTTCACCAATCAAATACAGTCACTGGTGACGTTTGACTCCGTTTCACCAATACAGTCACTGGTGACGTTTGACTCCGTTTCACCAATCAAATACAGTCACTGGTGACGTTTGACTCCGTTTCACCAATCAAATACAGTCACTGGTGACGTTTGACTCCGTTTCACCAATCAAATACAGTCACTGGTGACGTTTGACTCCCTTTCACCAATCAAATAGAGTCACTGGTGACATTTGACTGCGTTTCACCAATCAAATACAGTCACTGGTGACGTTTGACTCCGTTTCACCAATCAAATACAGTCACTGGTGACGTTTGACTCCGTTTCACCAATCAAATACAGTCACTGGTGACGTTTGACTCCGTTTCACCAATCAAATACAGTCACTGGTGACGTTTGACTCCGTCTCACCAATCAAATACAGTCACTGGTGACGTTTGACTCCGTTTCACCAATCAAATACAGTCACTGGTGACGTTTGACTCTGTCTCACCAATCAAATACAGTCACTGGTGATGTTTGACTGCGTCTCACAAATCAAATACAGTCACAGGTGACGTTTGAGTCCGTTTCACCAATCAAATACAGTCACTGGTGACATTTTGACTCCGTTTCACCAATCAAATGCAGTCACTGGTGACGTTTGACTCCGTTTCACCAATCAAATACAGTCACTGGTGACGTTTGACTCCGTTTCACCAATCAAATACAGTCACTGGTGACGTTTGACTCCGTTTCACCAATCAAATACAGTCACTGGTGACGTTTGACTCCGTTTCACCAATCAAATACAGTCACTGGTGACGTTTGACTCCGTTTCACCAATCAAATACAGTCACTGGTGACGTTTGACTCCGTTTCACCAATCAAATACAGTAACTGGTGACGTTTGACTCCGTTTCACTAATCAAATACAGTAACTGGTGACGTTTGACTCCGTTTCACCAATCAAATGCAGTCACTGATGACGTTTGACTCTGTTCTACCAATCAAACAGAGCCAGGCGGTCACATAAACATAAAGTTTCAGCAGCAAAACAACAACAAGCTTAAGCTCAACGTCAAATTTGAGGAAGCACATGGCGGTAAGTAACGTTAGTAGATATTTTGGCTGTCACCGTAGGCTGATGTTAGCTTCCCTGCTATGAATCACTGTCAAATGTACATCGTGTGGGGACATTTATTAACGCACTGCAGCCTCATAGACAGAGACACACACACACACACACACACACACACACACACACACACACACACACACTCACTTATGCATACAAACACCAATCAGAAGTGCATCAGGTGCAGCCCACACCTATCAGTTTATGGTTTGCGTAAAGACTAACTTGTTATTTTCCTTTTTAATCTCTGCCTACTGAGCCTATGGTGCTGTTAAGTTATTGTGGCTCAATTTGCCTTATTTTTTTATGTTAATGTATTATTATTTAATAAATGTTATTGTTTTAGTTGCTTAAGAGATATTCCTGGCTCTGAATTTGCTCATTGCTATTTTTATGTTTTTGTGCATTATTTGTTGCCGTCATCATTAAACGAACAGGTTACTCATCAGTTACTCAGTACTTGAGTAGTTTTTTCACAACATACTTTTTACTTTTACTCAAGTAAATATTTGGGTGACTACTCCTTACTTTTACTTGAGTAATAAATCTCTAAAGTAACAGTACTATTACTTGAGTACAATTTCTGGCTACTCTACCCACCTCTGCAAGTGTCTCAAAGGGCTGCACAAGCCACAACGACGGCTCAGATCCCACATCAGGGCAAGAAAAACTCAACCCAATGGGATACAATGAGAAACCTTGGAGGGGACCGCAGATGTGTGGACCTCCTCCCCCCTGGGCGACCGGTGCAATGGATGTTGAGTGGATCTAGTCAATAGTGTGAGTCCCGTCCGTAGTGGGGCCAGCAGGGGATCATCTTGTTTGAGTGGTCCACCTCGGGTCCCGACTTTGAACAGCTAGTGCCTCATTTGGTCACCTAATAACCTCTCCACGCAGGTGAGGGGGACAGAGCAGAAAAGAGACTGCAGATCAACTGGTTTAAAAGGGGGGTCTATTTAAAGGCCAGCGTATACAAATGAGTTTTAAGATGGGATTTAAATGCTTCTACTGAGGTAGAATCTCTAACTGTTACTAGGAGGGCATTCCAGAGTACTGGAGCCCGAATAGAAAACGCTCTACACCAGTGGTTCTTAACCTGGTTGGAGGCACCGAACCCCACCAGTTTCATATGCGCATTCACCGAACCCTTCTTTAGTGAAAAATTAATTTAAAAAAAAAATTTCAAATTCAAGACAAAGTTATATGGGGAACATATTCTAAGTAACAAAGACTTAATTTAGAGATTTTGGACACTAGGGTTACATATTCTAAGTAACAAAGACTTAATTTAGAGTTATTTTGTTAGGGTTAGGGTTAGAGGGTTAGGGCCAGGGTTAGAGGGTTAGGGTTATAATAAGGCCATGCCGAATAAGGCATTGATAAGAACTTAATAATGACTAGTTAAGAGTCAATATGTTACTAATTTGCATGTTAATAAGCAAATAATTAATGGTGAATATGTTCCCCATACTAAAGTGTCGCCATGTTTTTTTACTGGTGCACAAAATGAACCGTGCATGAACATCACCTTGTTCAAAGAACAAAACCAACACAGTGCATAAACTCACAACAAATTAGACACTTGCAAATCAGTCTGACTTCTGCTGTTGCCGTATCCGTAATACGCCGATAGGGAGAAGTTTTTATTTACACGATGAGTCGGGTGTGTCTTGACCTCCGCCGAACCCCTGAGCCAGACTCACCGAACCCCTAGGGTTCGAACGAACCCGGGTTAAGAACCACTGGTCTATAGCCCGCAAACTGTTTTTGGGCTCTGGGAAACACTAATAAGCCGGAGTTCTTAGAATGCAGATTTCTTGCCGGGACATATGGTACAATACAATCAGCAGACAGGATGGCAAAAAACTGCACATAGGTGATCAAAATAATAACTTTACATGCCTGTGTCCACAATGTCTATGTGCAGAGAAATTGGCTCCGGTCATGTTGATGATATCACACCAAGAAAGGGGGCGTTCCAAGTACAGTTCTTTTTCTACCGATTACTCCAAAACGAGTTGATATTATAGGAACGACTGCCAGTTTCATGGAACAAAATATAAAATAAGGAAAACTTGCGAAACTCTGGTGATCGGGACGCTATGGGTTTGACTGTTGATCGTTTGGTCCTGTAGCAGGAAGTCGCAGTGGACAATGGCTTTGAATTAGGATCAATTAGGATAATTACAAATGTTTATTATAGCGTGACTTCGTCATCATAAAAGAATAATAACAACTTATAATACAGCGGATTGAAGAGCGTTGTCAATGCCAACATTGTTTCATGTGGGTCAAATGTGGCAAAAAAATCCACCCTTAAGAGTGTTCAATTCTAAATGAATATTCATCGCTCAAGACACACATTCAGACCATAAAATGAACCTCCGGGTTTCAAATTGGCAAATCAGCCGGCTGCATCCGTTCAAAATCAATTTGTCGCCTCAACAAAGAAACAAACGCTCTGCCTTCTAGGGACTGTTTAAAAATGGCAACAGAGATGAATGACTGCTTATTTTTGTTTTGACAGCTTCTGCGATTCCCTGGAACAATGGCTCCAGCTATAGGCTGTACGAGCAAACATCTCCGACGTCCTTACGCGAACCCTGTCGACCCTGGGTATCAGCTGCTATCTGCCAAGCAAACAAGAGCCTTTTCTCCGCGCGTCTTAGAGCCTCCTTGTTCGAGGCGGACAGTCACAGTCGCCACAGACCTCCTGTCTTGACGCGAAGATGAGATTAATCTGTTTATTCTACAGCATGTGCATTCCCTCGTCTGTAAGTACATCAGATAAAGCCAATGCTGCATGTCACACAACAACCATCCAAGAAAACCCTCATGTTGTAAACAGTCCTTTTGACAGCTTGCCTCTGCATGTTTTTTGTCCAGGAGAGACCTTCAAACATGTATGACAAACCTAATAAGTGAATAACTCTCACTCATTTACAATAGCCCCTGCAGACTAAAACGACAACACAAAAAGAAGGTGGGGTTGGACCAAAACAATTAAACAACCACTGGGGTCGTTCAGGTTTGCTTCTATGTTAGCTACCTTTGTTTATAATGTATATTTTCTGCTGGATCTACTCTCTAGTTTATTTGTATTTTATTTTTTTTGCTGCAGCTGTTACATATACTGTAATATTGTACATGGTAATTGGGATTTGTTATATATTGTATATATTATATAAAAATATAATATAATATAATAATATAATATATCAGTATATATTATTATACTGTATACATAATATGTAAATATTACATATATGTTATAGTTTATATTGCTACTATGGTACATTTTTGTCTGCTTAATACCTGCATTATTCTTTCCATCCTTACCCTTTCCATCCTTTGAAACTGAGCTACTGTGCGGAACAATTTCCCTTGTGGATCAATAAACTTTCTAAGTCTAAGTCTAAGAGATTAGGAGACTCATCATTCAAGACTTATGATCGCTGCAAAAACCTACTATAGCCATTTTTTAACTATTGTGGAAAATATATATATAAATAAGAGAAATACTTGAATTTCAGTGTTCATTTATTTACACATATAACACTCATCTACTCATTGTTGAGTTAAGGGTTAAATTGTCCATCCTTGTTCTATTCTCTGTCACTATTTTTCTAACCATGCTGAACACCCTCTCTGATGATGCATTCTGCTTCGTCTCCTTGTTGTGTGCGCAGTTGTGCACTGCACTCTCTAAAAGCCGTAGATGTTATTGTCACATATGCATGTACAGTAGATGGCAGTATTGTCCTGTTTAAGAGTGTCACAACATTGCTGTTTACGGCAGACGAACTGCTTTACGGTAGACGAAAACGTGACTGCTGTTGTTGTGTGTTGTTGCCGCGCTGGGAGGACGTTAATGAAACTGCCTAACAATAAACCCACATAAGAAACCAAGAACTCGCCCCCGATCATTCTACAGTTATAACGTGATTGGGCAGGCACACTGTTTATATTGTGGGAAAGCGGACGTGAAAACAGGCTGACGACACGTCACTCAGGTCCGCCTGAATTTCGGGAGATTTTCGGGAGAAAATTTGTCCCGGAAGGTTTTCGGGAGAGGCGCTGAATTTCGGGAGTCTCCCGAAAAATCCGGGAGGGTTGGCAAGTACGGTGTAAAAGAAAAAAAAACAATAATAATGACATCATTCTTTTCTGCAGGAAGTGACCGAGTTCACGGAGGTTAAATAATGCTCCTCCTGTTCCTGACAGTCAAACGGTCTCTTACTGGGGGTTAGTTAGTTAGCGGCTCCAACTTTTTTTGCTGCAAATCTATCAGCAACTGTACAAAAAAAACACTAGAAACCAGATCTCTGCTCAAGGCAGCTGTCACGTGCAGCTGGTAACTGGAGATCTGCAGACCCCCCCCCCCCCCCCACTGACTAGGCTTTCATTTCCAAACACACATGTGGTGCTACCTGTCCAGCGTGGAGAGGATGATTTTGTGCTCTCGGGGGCAGCTGCTGCGGTTTGAAGGGGGTTGGGGGGTGGGGGGGTCTTAAAGCATTCTTAGCCATCCATCCGTGCATGCACACTTCCCTCCACTCCTTTTCGGGTAATTGCTCGCAAGTGTGCCGGGGATAAGTCGGGAGGGAGAGAATTAGTCAATCTTTCCCCCAAAGTGTGTCTGTGTTTATGAAACTCAAGCGTTCACTGCTGCTGCACAGTACGCCCCCTGGAGACACCACAAAGGGGAGCTGTAGGAAATGGAGGGGCACACTGTCACAGTATTGGTTATATTTAAATACTCTAACTAGGGTTGTACGGTATACCGGTATTAGTATAGTACCGCGATACTAATGAATCATTTTCGGTACTATACCCCCCCATCCCCACACACCCCCCCACCCCCCACCCCCGTCCTCGTCACGTCATGTCATTGCTGGTTTACGAGCAGAGGAGCATGTTCGGCAGCGCACAATCATGGAGTACTGACAAGCAGACACAGTGTGTAGACAGAAAAGTGAGAACGGACACATGTTGGCTTAAAAACTAAAGATAAAGGTGAAGTTATAACACTGAAACACCCTCAGGAAGAGGTGCTTTAAAACATGACTAGTGTTTTAGCTACTTCTAAATCACTAATCCTCGTCTCCATGGCGACAAATAAAGTAAGTTTCTTACAAGTATCATCCCTGCAGGACGAGGAATAGCTAAACATGCTTCACTACACACCGTGGCTCTCCGGCGTCCAAATGTAAACAAACGCCATTGGTGGATCTACACCTAACATCCACTGTAATGATATCAAGTACAGGAGCGATACTACTATAATTACGTTGATATTTTTTGGCATCACAACATCTTCTTTTGTTTTTTTTAAAATGTATATTATGTTTATAAACTCCGGAAATATGTCCCTAGAACGACTTGGTATCGGATTGATACCCATATTTGTGGTATTATCCAAAACTAATGTAAAGTATCCAAACAACAAGTGATTATTACATTTTAACAGAAGTGTAGATAGAACATGTTAAAAGAGAAAGTAAGCAGATATTAACAGTAAATGAAAAAGTAGATTAATCATTCATTTTCTACCACTTGTCCCTAATAATGTTGACAAAATAATAGAATGGAAAATTACACAATATGTTACTGCATATGTCAGCAAACTAAATTAGGAGCCTTTGTTTGCTTACTTACTACTAAAAGACAAGTTGTCTTGTATGTTCACTATTTTATTTAAGGACAAACTTGCAATAAGAAACATATGTTTAATGTACACTAAGATTTTTTTGTTAAAATAAAGCCAATAATGCAATTTTTGTGGTCCCCTTTATTTAGAAAAGTACCAAAAAGTATCGAAATAATTTTAGTACCAATACCGGTACGAAAATATTGCTATCGGGACAACACTAATACAAACCCCGTTTCCATATGAGTTGGGAATTTGTGTTAGATGTAAATATAAACGGAATACAATGATTTGCAAATCTTTTTCAACCCATATTCAATTGAATGCACTACAAAGACAAGATATTTGATGTTCAAACTCATAAACTTTGGGGTTTTTTTGCAAATAATAATTAACTTACAATTTCATGGCTGCAACACGTGCCAAAGTAGTTGGGAAAGAGCATGTTCACCAATGTGTTACATGGCCTTTCCTTTTAACAACACTCAGTAAACGTTTGGGAACTGAGGAGACACATTTTTTAAGCTTCTCAGGTGGAATTCTTTTCCATTCTTGCTTGATGTACAGCTTAAGTTGTTCAACAGTCCGGGGGTCTCCGTTGTGCTATTTTAGGCTTCATAATGCGCCACACATTTTCAATGGGAGACAGGTCTGGACTACAGGCAGGCCAGTCTAGTACCCGCACTCTTTTACTATGAAGCCACGTTGATGTAACACGTGGCTTGGCATTATCTTACTGAAATAAGCAGGGGCATCCATGGTAACGTTGTGTTGGATGGCAACATATGTTGCTCCAAAACCTGTATGTACCTTTCAGCATTAATGGCGCCTTCACAGATGTGTAAGTTACCCATGTCTTGGGCACTAATACACCCCCATACCATTACAGATGCTGGCTTTTCAACTTTGCGCCTACAACAATCCGGATGGTTCTTTTCCTCTTTGGTCCGGAAGACACGACGTCCACAGTTTCCAAAAACAATTTGAAATGTGCCCTCGTCAGACCACAGAACACTTTTCCACTTTGTATCAGTCCATCTTAGATGAGCTCAGGCCCAGCGAAGCCGACGGCGTTTCTGGGTGTTGTTGATAAACGGTTTTTGCCTTGCATATGAGAGTTTTAACTTGCACTTACAGATGTAGCGACCAACTGTCGTTACTGACAGTGGGTTTCTGAAGGGTTCCTGAGCCCATGTGGTGGTATTCTTTACACACTGATGTCGCTTGTTGATGCAGTACAGCCTGAGGGATCGAAGGTCTCGGGCTTAGCTGCTTACGTGCAGTGATTTCTCCAGATTGTCTGAACCCTTTGATGATATTACGGACCGTAGATGGTGAAATCCCTAAATTCCTTGCAATAGCTGGTTGAGAAAGGTTTTTCTTAAACTGTTCAACAATTTGCTCACATATTTGTTCACAAAGTGGTGACCCTCGCCCCATCCTTGTTTGTGAATGACTGAGCATTTCATGGAATCTACTTTTATACCCAATCATGGCACCCACCTGTTCCCAATTTGCCTGTTCACCTGTGGGATGTTCCAAATAAGTGTTTGATGAGCATTCCTCAACTTTATCAGTATTTATTGCCACCGTTTCCAACTTCTTTGTCACATGTTGCTGGCATCAAATTCTAAAGTTAATGATTATTTGCAAAAAAAAAAAAATGTTTATCAGTTTGAACATCAAATATTTTGTCTTTGTAGCATATTCAACTGAATATGGGTTGAAAATTATTTGCAAATCATTGTATTCCGTTTATATTTGCATCTAACACAATTTCCCAACTCATATGGAAACGGGGTTTGTACTAACTTTATGGGCATTTTTGAGCAAAGAAGAAGCTCCATTCATTCTTTCACCACTCCTGAGGTGTCTGACATGCAGCAGACACGTCGTTGGGCTTATGATTCACGGTTTGTCTGCTTCTGGGAAGTCTCAATTGTGCAACGTTTGGTGGCTTTTGTCAAATGTCTCGGATTATAATCAGTAGAAAACTTGCAGAATTGACTTGCCTGCGTGCGTAAACAATAAAAAAAATTGTGGTAAAACAAAAGGGTTGTTTTTTTGTTTTTTTTCCACTGAAGGAGGGAGACATGGAGTCCTTGTTGGAAAGCACAGCACACGCAGTACCAAGAAAGTAACTGTATCACCACAGAGCCTGTGCAGAACTGTCAGGGAGAGCACAGCAAGATTCCACTGGGAGAACTTTCTTAGAACATCAGAGGCCCATCAGATAATTTAGCAATAGTTCTCTTGAGGAAAATCTCGTGCAAAAGACTGCACGCTGCGACTTATGGCACTGTTGATATCTAATGTCATAAAGATGCTCTGATTCCTGGTAGCCTTTATAGGGGGGGTATTAAAAAAACCCAAGGCTTTAGGCAAGGCTGCAATTAAATTTACTGCCTGTTCACTCTAATAATTCAAGAAAACTTTCTAAGAAAACTAACATTTGTATAATTTGGCAATGCCTTTTTTCTGCTGGGGGAACCTCGGTTTACGAACCCCTCTTTGAACAAACTTTTCGATGTTCAAACCACAGACCGAATAAAAATATGCTTTGCCGTACGACTTTTGTCATTGTGTCCGAACCTTTCATCCACTCATTGTGTGCCTCGCAGCCAGCCATTTTGTGCCAGGCAGCACATCCATTGTGGGCGGCAGAGCCGTGCTGTCATTAGCTACTGTGTTAAGTTCTACTGTGTGTGTGCTTTTCAATGTTTTCAACATTTTTACCAAGTTGTTTTAGTTTTGCCTGCGCCGCCCTCGTGGCTCCCTGGAGCTTTTTTAAAGAATCTATGAAAATGGAAAAGATGGTGGAAAAAATATAATTTCCGCACACGCGGGCTGGACTATTAAAATCATGGCATTCAGATTGTTTTCTTGGTCCTACTTTGGTCAAAAATAAAACCAACACATTCTGAAAATATTACAATAAAAATATAGGAAAAAATACCGGCAGCGGTAAAGTTTAAATCCATGAAGGATATAAGAAAGTGAATGAATGTTTATAACTGAATACATTTACATATGCATAAAGATGTGTTTCCCTTTGTATTATTTTTTGTAATGAATTAAGTAACGTTTATGACAACCTTTTTCCAAAACACAATATAGAATGTGAGATATAACAGGATAATGCATGCATTTATCATTTGTTTTCAAAAGGGTTACAAAAAAGTGGGACCCCAAAAATTTACCCTGGGACCCCATTTTGAAAATGCCTAGCGCCAACACTGATGGAGTATTGGTGCGTGCAAAACAGCAGCAGGCGGCTGTGGCCTGCGGGCCGGTTCTAATACTGATCAAATATCATTACCGGGGGCCATAGATAATTCCAGATCCGGCCCCCGGGCCTCGACTTTGACACCCCTGCACTAATGTACTGCACTGTTGTTTCAGTCCCAAACTAGTCTGCTGTCCAAATAACACCAACAGGAGTCAAAAACCCATCACTACTTCTTAATTTTAAACCTTGATACAGTTATTTTGTTCTGTTCTGTGATCATTCAGAGGCGTTAATCTTCTCATCCCTTCCAATATGATTAATCCTCCACTAAATGTATCATTTGATCAAGGATTACTCTTATCTCAGTCTCTGAAAAGGGTCCTCCAAGGCTGCCTTAATTCATCTGTATCCAAACAGGACTCCATGACTAAGTTACGCTGGGACAAAAGCACTGTATTCTTTGGCCAGATCACTGATGGTTATTTCAACTCACTCATCTGCAGAACAAAGAGCACAACTCTCAAGCTCACGATCAAAAGGAGCTGATCTTCAGATCCCCCTTTTCGCTGTCTTTCAGGCTTCAAACGTCTCACAAAGGAGGGCGGTGGTTGCCGGGAAGGAGGGGTTGCCTGCATGCTGTTGGGGCAGCTGCCTGCAAGGTGAAAGCAGGCAGAAAACATGAATCTAATAATACCTCAGCTGCGTTTTTTTTTTTTTCAGACAGCGTGCCTGATGCCTTGCTGTCTGACTCGTGTCTGCCTGGTCGCCTTTGGTCTGTGCTTGGCTGGCTGCATTCTGTAAGGGTGACGGCACGTTGAGTCAGCACGGACTTTCCAGACTTCTCCTCCTGGCGGCCTCACTGAAACTCACTCCTGGCAAACAAACACAGCTTTAGACTATCTCCCAAAGGTATTCCACATCGCACCTTCTTTCTTCTCTTTAATACCCTTCCCTGAAGCATTCAGTTGCTGACCTGTGCAAAGACAAACAACCCTGGAATGTTCCGCTCTGGGTGATGAATCACTGACAACCTCGTGTCACACACAAGTGTGAGTCTTGGCTTTCAGTTTGGCCTCCAGCCCTCCAAGAGGGGTCCTGGGCAGGTTGAGCGTACTGATACTTAGGTGTGAGAGTGTGCCATGGCTTCACATCTTACCGCCAAGCCCACCTGAGAAATGCCGAGCGCTTTTTTGAAAACCGCAAATACAAAGACACCGCAGGCACAGGTTCTGTTGCAAGGCACTCATTTTTGCAGGATAGGCACGCAGTGTTTAATGCTGCCAAGTGGTAACCTGCATATGTGATATTACCACTGATAGTCACACACACTAGGTGTGGTGAAATCACCCTTTGCATTTGATCCATCCCCTTGTTTCACCCCCTGGGAGGTGAGGGGAGTAGTGAGCAGCAGCGGTGGCCACGCTGAGTAATAATTTTGATGATTCAACCCCCAATTCCAACCCTTGATGCTGAGTGCCAAGCAGGGAGGTATTGGGTCCCATGTTTATAGTCTTTGGTATGACTCGGCCAGGGTTTGAACTCACGACCTACCGATCTCAGGGCGGACACTCTAACCACAAGGCCGCTGAACAGGTTTGTAAGTAAGGTAGACTTACTCAGTACGTGTCCATGCACTAAATTAGTCCAATTTCTCAAACAGTTCAGCTCTAAATAGGCCTCCTGCATCCCATGGGAACACTTTAATCCGATCGCGTTCGGTTTTTTGAAAAGTGGTACACTGCAAAAAGTCAGTGTTCAAAAACAAGAAAAAAAAAATACAAAAATGAGGGGTATTTTACTTGAACTAAGCAAAATTATCTGCCAATAGAACAAGAACATTTGGCTTGTTGAGACTTTCCAAAACAAGTAAAATTAGCTAACTTCAATGAACCCCCAAATACCTTAAAATAAGTATATTCTCACTAATAACAAGTGCACTTTTCTTGGTAGAAAAAAGAATATGAGACGTTTTTGCTCAATATGTTGAAAAATATTCTTAAATTAAGTAAATGTTTGTGCCATTATCTTGACATAATGATATGCGCTCAGCATTACATTTCCTGAAACCAGCAAACTTATACTAAAAACTAATTTATTGTTCTTAATGGAAAGGCAACAAGGCAACCGCTTGTTACTCTCGGTGTCTACTAGCCGCTCAGGCAAATCATATTATCTAAAAATGCATTTTTCCATCGACAACATGACATCATTGCGCCAAGTGCGTGCTCTTTCAGTCAATTAGTGCACATATACACAGCCCGACCCCCGGCCAAAAAAAATGTAATTGTAATTTTGAAGAATTCATCTGAACATGCATGAACTATTTATGTTCAAAATTGTTAGAAATGTTAAATGTTTAAATATTAACTGTCCGTTTACTGTACTGTGCCAACTGTACTACTATATGAGTACGTATTTTCTATTGTGTCATTGAAAATAAAACAGCAAAGTCCATTTGGCTGTCATCTGTTTTAATTATGAGACACAAATGTGTCGAAGTCATGATTTTTTTTTTCATGCTTGAAATAACAAATGATTACCGGGACTTTAAAAAAGTAGTTTTATACTTGTGAGTGTTGATGACACGGCTTTGCAACAGTTGATATTCTAGTTTCAAGCATGTTTTACTCAATATAGGTCATCAAATCTCAGCTACAAGCTGTAATATCTTACTGAGATAATTTAGGACCAAAACCCTTAAAACAAGTAAAACACTCTAACATAAAATCTGCTTAGTGAGAAGAATTATCTTATCAGACAGAAAATAAGCAAATATCACCCTTATTTGAGATATTAAATCTTACTTAGATTTCAGTTTTTGCAGTGTACTTAACACACCTGGATTATGCAATTGGAAACCAGATCTCTCGAGGGGGTGTGTGCGCCGGAAAGGACTATCACGCATGCGCAAGTGTCAACGCCTGGAAGCAGATACCATTCAATAAAAACATAGCAACAATTGTCATGAAAAGGAGACTGTTTATTTGCTGTAAAAATTTAAAGGACAGAACATTTTGAAGTGCATCCATGATAGAAAAAAAGAAACAGATTTATTTAAGAAGGTAGCAAAGGAAATGTAAAATACTAATTAATTTGGACTCCCGAACAAAATACGAAGGAGATAAAATAGAATGAAGCTGTCATGATCCGTGGTCCGGATCATGTGTTGTGTTTTCTGTTAGTTTTGGACCCCTTTAGTTCCTGTTTGTGCACTTCTGAATTTGTTACCATGGCTACTTATGATTTTCACCTGCCTCTGGTTTTCGGGACGCTCACCTGTTTCTAATCAAGAGTCCTGGCTTCTTTGTTTGTTACACACAACCGGTTACGTAAGTTTTGCTTGTCTCCTAGCCCATGCTAAGTGTTAGCTTCGAGTGCGATTGGTGGCACGTGTGTCCTTCGACTTGTTTTTTTGTTTTTGACGCTTCTTTGATTGTTCTGAGAATTAAGTCATGTTCCTACCTGCAAGTCCTGTCCTGAGTCGTCCGTTTGCATCCCGGGAGAACGAACCGCGCAGTAAGCTGCAACCTCCAAACCGTGACAGAAGCAGGTATATTAAAGGAGAGCAATAAAGTGTACAAAAACCTCTTCACGCTGAATTTGTGCAGGCCAACTGATTCACTTTCTGCACAATGGGCAAGATAGTCCAGAACAATAGCAACCTTCCTCTAGAGATCAGTATTTTCCTTCGGATTTAAAACTCCTTCCATAAATTCACAGAACGTTTTGAATGAACTTTGAGACATTCAAAAGATTTGTTTCCATGTTTTTCGTCTGAAAATTCCTTCGAAAAAACTCTTCTGCCACCTTTCTTTGCATCCGACCCGATACATTCTTGGTAGTAGCGTCATGTCCGTAGAGCTAATCAAAATGATAATTTCTTGATGCTGCCTGCTATTCCACATCAGCATAGCCATTAGAGATGTAATATTTCTAATCTTTGTCAATATTATAGGGGACATCACAACAGAGCTAGGCTGTTCTAAAATAAAATAAGTGCCCCACAGTGTACGGGAGGCACATGGCGTATGACCAATAGTCACATTTAAGAGTGTGCATGGCCACTTGGACTTCACACGTCGGTGTGAAAGTACAAAAAAACTAACTATTTAAGTAATCAGACTAATGTAGTGCATAGAAACATAGTGATTGTTTTACCTTTATCCTATTACAACAGCCAGTAGGCCCTTTCTTCTGACCTCAAAGTTTGGCAAAATTATTTTAAAACCACTTCTGTTACAACTAAAATCTCCATGTTTCTTCTTGTTTCTTCCTTTGGATGTAATACCCAAATCCTTTTACTTACACAGCACATTAATCTGGTCTCTATCCACCATCAAATTCATCCATCCATCCATCCATTTTCTACCGCTTATTCCCTTCGGGGTCGCGGGGGGCGCTGGAGCCTATCTCAGCTACAATCGGGCGGAAGGCGGGGTACACCCTGGACAAGTCGCCACCTCACCGCAGGGCCAACACAGATAGACAGACAACATTCACACTCACATTCACACACTAGGGCCAATTTAGTGTTGCCAATCAACCTATCCCCAGGTGCATGTCTTTGGAGGTGGGAGGAAGCCGGAGTACCCGGAGGGAACCCACGCAGTCACGGGGAGAACATGCAAACTCCACACAGAAAGATCCCGAGCCCGGGATTGAACCCCAGACTACTCAGGACCTTCGTATTGTGAGGCAGATGCACTAACCCCTCTTCCACAGTGCTGCCCCATCAAATTCAGTTTATCATCATAACATTACAGTAGTACCGCAATTTACGAGCTTAGTTCTGTGACAGCGCTCTTATAGAAGACTTATTGTGCAAAACCGACTTTTCTTACCTATTAATACCCAATTTATACTGTCCAGTATACATTTTAGTAGCATCAGTTAGGCATTTCATACAAATGAAATGCTGTTGGGAGATCTTTTTTCAGTCTGTTGTGGCCAGTGCCCTGTACTTTGCAGTGGTTTGTTGGGGGAGCAGCACCAGCAAAAGGGACTTAAACCGGATTGACAAACTGATCCGGAAAGCCGGCCAAACTATTGGCATAATCCTTTACATCCTTTGAAACTGAGCTACTGTGTGGAACAATTTCACTTGTGTATCAATAAAGTGTGTCTAAGTCTAAGTCTAAGTCTAAACGCGCAGCCAACCAGGCAGGCAAGCCATTCAAGACCTTTGATCGTACATAGTAGCCAGCCCTCTCCCCAGAGTCGTGTATAGAGAGAGTATGGACAACCTGGTTACAAGCGATTTCCTCAATGATTGGTGAAAAGGCACTCACATGACGCCATGTTATGTACCAGTTTGAAGCCGCAGCTAAGCGACACTGCAATTCCACATTATACATTTATTTTAATTGAAGACTGTTTGCGGAGTGTTTCCCATGTATACAAACCTTGTTGTGCGGCATGGGGATGCGCCACTCGCAAAAATTGTGGGACGCAATTGCATACGTTTACCGCAAACCGGAAAGGATAGCAATATAGGAAGTGAATGTTCGCCGGGAAGGCTGAAGAGCCAATAACAACAATTGTTTGTGCGAGATAGCAAACATACGCATGGGAAACGTTGTATATCGCACTCTCGGTAACAGTGAATTAATACACTTTGCCTGATAAAACTTTGCGTCAAACTTGTTTGCAACTTTTCTGCATGATTCACCAATAATCCAAACTAAACTGATAAATATTGCAGTAAAATGCCGCATTAGTTCAGTATTCAAGTTAATAAGGTGATAATGAAATCAGGACGCCATGACTCGCCACAGCAAAACCTATGAAAAATATTCAAAAAAGTAAAAGCCCAGGCATAAATAGCGCAGTGATTACAAACAATACTCAAAAAAATAAATTAAATTGGTGGAACTGATCCATATAATAATGTCTAATAGAGAAGAGAATTGAGTGAGCTGTATTTTGTCGACGGAGTCAGTTTTTATACTGCTGAAAAATTTTAGAAAGCTAAGTCTGTTAAGGCTCATTGATCTCAATTCAAATTGCGCATAATCTACGGCAGTGGTTCTTAACCTGGGTTCGATCGAACCCTATGGGTTCGTGAGTCGGGCTCAGGGGTTCGGCGGAGGTCAAGACACACCCGACTCATCGTGTAAATAAAAACTTCTCCCTATCGGCGTAATACGGATACGGCAACAGCAGAAGTCAGACTGATTTGCAGGTGTGTAATTTGTAGTGAGTTTATGCACTGTGTTGGTTTTGTTCTTAGAACAAGGTGATGTTCGTGCACGGTTAATTTTGTGCACCAGTAAAAAAACATGGTAACACTTTAGTATGGGGAACATATTCACCATTAATTAGTTGCTTATTAACGTGGAAATTAGTAACATATTGGCTCTTAACTAGTCATTATTAAGTACTTATTAATGCCTTATTCAGCATGGCCTTATTGTAACCCTAACCCTGGCCCTAACTCTCTAACACTAACCCTAACAAAATAACTCTAAATTAAGTCTTTGTTACTTAGAATATGTTCCCCATACTAAAGCGTTACCAAAAACATATAAATTTGTCTTGAATTTGAAAAAAAATAAAACATTTATTATTCACTAAAGAAGGGTTCGGTGAATGCGCATATGAAACTGGTGGGGTTCGGTACCTCCAACAAGGTTAAGAACCACTGATCTACGGCTTTCATCTCTTTTGTGTTTGAGATGGAATGAGCATGCTCAGCTTCATTTCATAAGCAGGTTTCTGTCACGATCCGCTTAGCCAGAGTAGGACCCCAACACACAGCAGAACAATAAATAAGAAATATAACAACAAGGAGTGAGGAAAAAATAACTAAGGATGCATACTTAAGGTGTGAGAAACGGATATTGTACACAGAAGGTGTGGAGAATAACAACTAACACTACATCCGCAACGTAACACAACTGAGCCACAAGGAACAAGAAGCGTGAGTGGAGCCAAAGCTGAGGAAAAGTACACGACTGGAAGGGTGAAACATCAGGAAATCCACTTGTGCCGAGTGAAGGGACTGGAAAGCTTAAGTAGTCAGGAGTAAATGAATATCAGTTCTGCGCGCAGTTGGCCATGCCCCATGACCCGAAAACCTGGCGCTGCAACAGAAAGAAGATAGGTGGCAACAGAGCTACCAGATCATGACAGTTTCCCCTGAAAAACAATCACATTATTACTTTTAAATACTTTGATCACTGTGCTACTGCTACAAAATTAATACTTATTCATTGTTGTGCTTACCCAAGACTAAAAGTAAAAACACAACATGCTTTTTTTACAAAATAGTGTACCTTGTTTGTCCTCCACAACTAGCTTGGCTCAGAGCCTACTAAGTGCTATGTGTGAAACAGAATAAAACATGCTTTGATTCAAACTCACCAGTCTGAAAATGCTGTGAACACACCGACATGTACCAGGTAATGGCGTTAAAAGTCATGTTTGATTGTCTGAGGGCTACTATGCAGGCTATTTGCCGTCTCTTTTATTAGCTCACTAACTCAAGTGGCTTTGCTTGCACGCTGGAAATGGAAAAAACATCCTGACCACAATTGAGTTCGTTAACGATGCTGCACGTTCACGCCGTGTTTTGAAATTGTTAAAGGGGAACATTATCACAATTTCAGAAGGGTTAAAACCATTAAAAATCAGTTCCCAGTGGCTTATTATATTTTTCGAAGTTTTTTTCAAAATTTTACCCATCACGCAATATCCCTAAAAAAAGCTTCAAAGTGCCTGATTTTAACCATCGTTATAAACACCCGTTCATTTTCCTGTGACGTCACATAGTGAAGCCAACACAAACAAACATGGCGGAAAGAACAGCAAGCTATAGCGACATTAGCTCGGATTCAGACTCGGATTTCAGCGGCTTAAGCGATTCAACAGATTACGAATGTATTGAAACAGATGGTTGTAGTGTGGAGGCAGGTAGCGAAAACGAAATTGAAGAAGAAACTGAAGCTATTGAGCCATATCGGTTTGAACCGTATGCAAGCAAAACCGACGAAAACGACACGACAGCCAGCGACACGGGAGAAAGCGAGGACAAATTTGGCGATCGCCTTCTAACCAACGATTGGTATGTGTTTGTTTGGCATTAAAGGAAACTAACAACTATGAACTAGGTTTACAGCATATGAAATACATTTGGCAACAACATGCACTTTGAGAGTGCAGACAGCCCAATTTTCATCAATTAATATATTCTGTAGACATACCCTCATGTCAGCAGGCCAGGTAAGCTAGGGTTGATATTCTTCTCTTGATCATCTTTGGTGGCATAAGGGACGGTGTGAGCCAAGACATCCAGGGGGTTTAGCTCGCTCGTCTGCGGGAACAAACCGTCATTGCTTGCCGTGCTACCGAGGCCCTTTGTCCCTGAATTGCTCACACACTCCGGCAGATTGAATGGGGGTCTGGCGGCAGATTTCTTTGACTTTATCGTTGGAAATGCATCTGCTTTGAGTGTCGCAGGATATCCACACATTCTTGCCATCTCTGTCGTAGCATAGCTTTTGTCGGTAAAGTGTGCGGAACAAACGTCCAATTTCTTGACACTTTCGCATCTTTGGGCCACTGGTGCAACTTGAATCCGTCCCTGTTCGTGTTGTTACACCCTCCGACAACACACCAACGAGGCATGATGTCTCCAAGATACGGAAAACAGTCGAAAAAACGGAAAATAACAGAGCTGATTTGACTCTGTGTTTGAGAAAATGGCGGATTGCTTCCCGATGTGACGTCACAACGTGACGTCATCGCTCCGAGAGCGAATATTAGAAAGGCGTTTAATTCGCCAAAATTCACCCATTTAGAGTTCGGAAATCGGTTAAAAAAATATATGGTCTTTTTTCTGCAACATCAAGGTATATATTGACGCTTACATAGGTCTGGTGATAATGTACCCCTTTAAAGAAAAAAAAAACACAGAGTATTGCATTCAGCCATGTAAATAAATACATTTCCACATCACACTTTCAAGCCCTATGTAGCCTTGTCCCTTGAGAGGATATATAATACGCATTGTGAGGATCCACTGTACTCCAAACTGTGACTCACTGAAAGTGAGATAACACCCTTTGTTTGCACAGTGGAGACAAAACACAACTCTGTTTTGATCGTAAAACATTCATTAGATGCATATCGGGGGACCTGCTGCTCAGTGTTTGCACCCGAGACTCGAGCACACACATAACAAACACGCACCTGTCTTTACCACAGACGTTTTACGACGGCCAGGACTCGTGCAGCCTGGAGCCAATGTGTCAACTTTGTGCATCTTTGTGTGGCCTTCTGGCGGCTCGTTTTTCTACCCAGCAACAGATATTCAATCAAGATTGTCGAATACATCCAGATTCCTATAAATTAGCGGACTTTTTTTAAAAAGGTATATCCGAATATAGAGCTAGGAAATTAAAGGAGATTGTCCTAAACACACTGCAAAAAGTCAGTGTTCAAAAACAAGACAAACAAATACAAAAATTAGGGGTACTTTACTTGAACTAAGCAAAATTATCTGCCAATAGAACAAGAAAATTTGGCTTGTCAAGACTTTCCAAAACAACCTCAATGAACCCCAAAATATCTTAAAATAAGTATTTTCTCACTAATAACAAGTGCACTTTTCTTGGTAGAAAAAACAAATATGAGACCTCTTTGCTCAATATGTTGAAAAATGTTCTTAAATTAAGTAAATTCTAGTGCCATTATCTTGACATAATGATATGCGCTCGGCATTACATTTCTTGAAACCAGCAAACTTATAATAAAAACGAATGTATTGTTCTTAATGGAAAGGCAACAAGGCAACCGCTTGTTACTCTCGGGGTCTCCTAGCCGCTCAGGCAAATCATATGGTCTAAAAATGCATTTTCCCATCGATAACATGACATCATCGCGCCAAGTGCGTGCTGTTTCAGTCAATTAGTGCGCAAGAAATATATATATATATATACAGTATGTATTTATATATACCGTATTTTTCGGACTATAAGTCGCAGTTTTTTTCATAGTTTGGCCGAGGGTGCGACTTATGCTCAGGAGCGACTTATGTGTGAAATTATTAACAAATTACCGTAAAATATCAAATAATATTATTTAGCCCATTCACGTAAGAGACTAGACGTATAAGATTTCATGGGATTTAGCGATTAGGAGTGACAGATTGTTTGGTAAACATATAGCATGTTCTATATGTTATAGTTATTTGAATGACTCTTACCATAATATGTTACGTTAACATACCAGGCACGTTCTCAGTTGGTTATTTATGCCTCATATAACGTACACTTATTCAGCCTGTTGTTCACTATTCTTTATTTATTTTAAATTGCCTTTCAAATGTCTATTCTTGGTGTTGGGTTTTATCAAATAAATTTCCCCCAAAAATGCGACTTATACTCCAGTGCGACTTATATATGTTTTTTTCCTTCTTTATTATGCATTTTCGGCAGGTGCGACTTATACTCCGGTGCGACTTATACTCCGAAAAATACGGTGTATATATATATTTACAGCCCGGCCCCCGGCCAAATTTTTCTTTATTGTAATTTTGAAGAATTTATCTGAATGTGCATGAACTATTTCTGTTCAAAATAGTTAGAAATGTCACATGTTAAATGTTTAAATACTAACTGTCAGTTTGCTGTACTGTGCCAACTGTACTACTATATGAGTATGTATTTTCTATTGTTTCATTGAAAATAAAACAGCAAAGTCCATTTGGCTGTCATCTGTTTTAATTATGAGACACAATTGTGTCTAAGTCATGATTTTTTATTTCATGCTTGAAATAAGAAATGTTTACTTTGAAAAAGCAGTTGTATACTTGTGAGTAGAGATCGGCCGATATTATCGGCCGGTAAATGCGTTAAAATGTAATATCGGAAATTATCGGTATCGTTGTTTTTTTTATCGGTATCGTTTTTTTTGTTTGTTTTTTTTTTGTTTTTTTTAATTATTAAATCAACATAAAAAACACAAGATACACACTTCTTTCTGTTATTAATATTCTGGTTCCTACATTATATGTCAATATATATCAATACAGTCTGCAAGGGATACAGTCCGTAAGCACACATGATTGTGCGTGCTGCTGGTCCACTAATAGTACTAACCTTTAACAGTTAATTTGACTCATTTTCATTCATTACTAGTTTCTATGTAACTGTTTTTATATTGTTTTACTTTCTTTTTTATTCAAGAAAATGTTTTTCATTTATTTATCTTATTTTATTATTATTATTTTTAAAGTACCTTATCTTCACCATACCTGGTTGTCCAGATTAGGCATAATAATGTGTTAATTCCACGACTGCATATGTCGATTGATATCGGTATCGGTAATTAAAGAGTTGGACAATATCAGATACCGGCAAAAAGCCATTATCGGACATCCCTACTTGTGAGTGTTGATGACACAGCTTTGCAACAGTTGATATTCTAGTTTCAAGCATGTTTTACTCAATATAGGTCATCAAATCCCAGCAACAAGCTGTAATATCTTACTGAGATAATTTGGGACCAAAACACTTAAAACAAGTAAAACACTCTAACATAAAATCTGCTTAGTGAGAAGAATTATCTTATCAGACAGAAAATAAGCAAATATCACCCTTATTTGAGATATTTAATCTTACTTAGATTTCAGTTTTTGCATTGCAGACGCATGTGCCCTATGGCTTCATACTGTAAATAAAGCTTGTTTACATATTTTGCCCCACCTTAGTGCACGCTGAAAAGAGCAACTCCACCCATTTAGTCATAATGAATACCATCTTTGCAGACCGTTGGCTCATGCAGACATGTGAGATGGATGGCGACAGGCAAAGCGTCCGACAGGAAAGACAGGTTGTCTCCCCCCCACCCCCACCCCCACCTTTTATCTGCAATTACCCGCCCATACTCTTGTTGTAAATATTGTTTGTGCTAAACGAGGGTGATCGCGGTTAGTTTAGCCTGATGTGGACGAGCGGTAGGCCAGGTTTCTACAGGTCGACACAAGTACGATGGTGTCAAGATGGCGAGGGCGACAGATTGTTATCAGTGCTGAAGCATGTGTGCGTTGTTGTGAGTACAAACAGTAAGGGTTTGTGCCTCCGCATCCATATGTTCACGTTTGCAAATACAACAGTATGCCGAATGTATGTGTTCTATTAGATCTGAGAGTGTGTGTGTGTATGTTACAAAGACATATGTGCACACAGTCACCCCAAAGGCACTCGCCTAAAGTCACACCCAAACTAACATCAGTCATTACATCTTAAGGCAAATGCTTAATTTACATTTCAGGCGGGGCAACAGTTACAGTTAAGCGTCTACAGAATAATGAGTCAAAGAAGGAAAGCAAACAAAACGGTGGGCCTGATCGGCGTATGACAAAACATGTGCAAACTTTATAGCACACTCAAAGCTGATCTACAAAACATGTGCGCGTAAGCATCATATCTCTTAAGTGAGCGGAATAAAGGAGTGCAGTCCACTTAGCATATTTGTCTACGCCCACAATACCGGGAGTAGGAGATGCAAATCTAATTATTTTGCACACACAGTGTGATTTATCAAAGCTGAAATTGTTCTGCTATTTTGCGTCTTTATTTAGAAAAGATGTCCAAACTGACAGGTGTGCAGAAATACACTGTATTGCCAAAAGTATTTGGCCACCCATCCAGATGATCCTAATCATCTGGCCACATGGATGACAGAGTTTGGTGTGGATGAACTTGACTGGCCTGACCTGAACCCGATAGAACACCTTTTGGGATGAATTAGAACGGAGAATGAGAGCCAGGCCTTCTCGACCAACATCAGTGTGTGACCTCACCAATGCGCTTTTGGAAGAATGGTCGAAAATTTCTATAAACACACTCCGCAACCTTGTGGAAAGCCTTCCCAGAAGAGTTGAAGCTGTGATAGCTGCAAAAGGTGGACCGACATCATATTGAACCCTATGGGTTAGTAACGGGATGGCACTTCAAGTTCACATGTGAGTCAAGGCAGGTGGCCAAATACTTTTGGCAATATAGTGTACAAACCCCGTTTCCATATGAGTTGGGAAATTGTGTTAGATGTAAATATAAACGGAATACAATGATTTGCAAATCATTTTCAATCCATATTCAGTTGAATATGCTACAAAGACAACATATTTGATGTTCAAACTGATAAACATTTTTTCTTTTTGCAAATAATCATTAAGTTTAGAATTTGATGCCAGCAACACGTGACAAAGAAGTTGGGAAAGGTGGCAATAAATACTGATAAAGTTGAGGAATGCTCATCAAACACTTATTTGGAACATCCCACAGGTGTGCAGGCTAATTGGGAACAGGTGGGTGCCATGATTGGGTATAAAAACAGCTTCCCAAAAAATTATCAGTCTTTCACAAGAAAGGATGGGGCGAGGAAAATCCCTTTGTCCACAACTGCGTGAGCAAATAGTCAAACAGTTTAAGAACAACGTTTCTCAAAGTGCAATTGCAAGAAATTTAGGGATTTCAACATCTACGGTCCATAATGTCATCAAAAGGTTCAGAGAATCTGAAGAAATCACTCCACTTCGATCTCTCAGACGGCACTGTATCAAAAACCGACATCAATCTCTAAAGGATATCACCACATGGGCTCAGGAACACTTCAGAAAACCACTGTCACTAAATACAGTTCGTCGCTACATCTGTAAGTGCAAGTTAAAGCTCTACTATGCAAAGCGAAAGTCATTTATCAACAACATCCAGAAATGCCGCCGGCTTCTCTGGGCCTGAGATCATCTAAGATGGACTCATGCAAAGTGGAAAAGTGTTCTGTGGTCTGACGAGTCCACATTTCAAATTGTTTTTTGGAAATATTCGACATCGTGTCATCCGGACCAAAGGGGAAGTGAACCATCCAGACTGTTATCAACGCAAAGTTCAAAAGCCAGCATCTGTGATGGTATGGGGGTGCATTAGTGCCCAAGACATGGGTCACTTACACATCTGTGAAGGCACCATTAATGCTGAAAGGTACATACAGGTTTTGGAACAACATATGCTGCCATCTAAGCGCCGTCTTTTTCATGGACGCCCCTGCTTATTTCAGCAAAACAATGCCAAGCCACATTCAGCACGTGTTACAACAGCGTGGCTTCGTAAAAAAAGAGTGCGGGTACTTTCTTGCTTCGCCTGCAGTCCAGACCTGTCTCCCACCAAAAATGTGTGGCGCATTATGAAAAAAACTGTTTGCTCAGAAGCAGCAGAAGTGGCAAAAGTCGAGCGCCAGCAGTCCATCTTTAAACTAGAAGGAGTTCCTGTGGAGGGACGACCAGGAACTATTGAGGACCCACAATGTCCCGCAAACTCAATATCTGTGAAGTGTGCGAAGTTGAATCAGTCCACCCAAGCAAACCAAGTTTGTCTGCCCAAAGGACTGATTGGATCCAAATGTACCGCTCAAGTAAACGTCGCTGGTCAAGAATGTCAGTGTCTACTTGACACGGGATCCCAGGTGACAACTATTCCCGTATCTTTTTATAATGCACACCTCTCACACCAACCTGTAAAGCCACTCTGTGACCTATTGCAAGTAGAAGGAGCCGCCGGACAATCCATCCCATACCTCGGCTACATAGAAGCAACTGTCATTTTTCCAAAAGACTTTCTCAGCCTTGACTTCAATGTGAACACCTTAGCCTTGGTAGTCCCTGATGTGCGTCCGCCTATAAGTTTACAATTAGTTGTAAAATGTTGGACGGTTGTTTTTACAATATGCAAGCAAACGACATCTTTAAAACATACCGGCTTCATATGTCCCCAGGCTTAGCCACCTGTGCAGTATTTTTTTTTTTAAACATGCCTCAAAACAACAGCTACAAAAAAATGAAGGCACACAGCTGAGACCTCCGAATTCGGGAGATGGGGGGGGGGGGGGGGGGGTGTTGAGGTGGGCGGGGTGTATATTATAACGTCCCGGAAGAGTTAGTGCTGCAAGGGTTTCTGGGTATTTGTTCTGTTGTGTTTATGTTGTGTTTATGTTGTGTTACGGTGCGGATGTTCTCCCGAAATGTGTTTGTCATTCTTGTTTGGTGTGGGTTCACAGTGTGGCGCATATTTGTTACAGTGTTAAAGTTGTTTATACGGCCACCCTCAGTGTGACCTGTATGGTTGTTGACCAAGTATGCTTTGCATTCACTGGGCCGGCACGCTGTTTGTATAGAGGAAAAGCGGACGTGACGACAGGTTGTAGAGGACACTTAAGGCGGTACCTTTAGGGCACGCCCCCAATAATGTTGTCCGGGTGGAAATCGGGAGAATGGTAGCCGCGAGATCGGGAGGTTGAAACTGATACCGATAATTTCCGATATTACATTTTAAAGCATTTATCAGCCAATAATATCAAACATCTCTAAGCGGCAGTGAAAGTTTTAACATGATATAGAATGGAGCAACCTTTGAGGAAAAAAAGAGGAAAACTGATGAAAAAAGAGGAAAAAGTGTAGATGCACTGCAGGACTGCGTCTCTGCTGCAGGCTTAAAAAATATAGCAAAACGCCATAGTTAGGAGCATGACAACATGAATGTGCAATAAATGAGTGTCGTCCAAAAGCCGTGCGGAAAACACAGAAAAACACTGTGCTAATGCTAGACAGTTGGCTGTTGTGGACAGTACCACTGATGCCAGGGACCGTGGAGTCTTAAACATCACCATTGCTAAATTAATTATATACTTGACAGCTTCTAATACTATAGTGTGCTTAAAATAAGAACTGATGTGTCCTTATGTGTGCTTTCTTTTATCTGAAAGAATGAAGATCTAAAGCATGGGTTGTCATGTTACATTATCATGCTTTGACTTGAAATACTGGCCAAACTAGTGCAGTGATGTATTTGATTACCTGACATTTTATAGGCTGCCACAAAATAAAATTCTCAAAATTTGGGAAAAAATTCAACGGATTTCCGAGGACCCTATACTTATGTTGTCACAGGGGTGTAATACCCATAAGACAAATTGCGGTGCAGCCAGGGTAGTAATAGTACATTTGCTGAATATGTGCATCAAAGCTTAATTAGGTGCTGATTCATTGGGCCTGATAGGCTAAACATAGTAATTTAAAATGTCATGAGTGTAAAAGCAGAGTGAGTGTTCCACTCACTGTATGAATGGTAAAATATTGCACTATGAAACCCAGTTGGATAATTATCACAGTACTGCAGTTATGCAATTAAATGAAACATCTAAAAAAAGTTACACAAACATTTGTAAACACACAAACAAAATTGCTTGTTATTTGGCAAAGAAAAGAATGTCAGTGATGGTAAAGTGTGATAATGATCATAGAACAGGTAGATATGAGATTACAAAAAAACCTCATAAAACTCTTGACCAGGGGTCCCCAAACTAGGGACCGCGGGCCGAATCTGGCCTGCTAGCGTCCAAAATTCGGCCCGCAGAAAGTTCCAAGTTTAAATGTATTTATTTGTATTTTAATTTTTTTTAATCTGTCTTTTCTAATCTATTTTCTACCGCTTGTTACTCTCGGTGTCTCCGAGCTGCTCAGGCAAATCATATTGTCTAAAAATACATTTTCCCATCGATAACATGACATCATCGTGCTCGGAATATATATACTGTATATATATATATATATATATATATATATATATATATATATATATATATATATATATATATATATATATATATATAGTCAAGGTTTCTGTGGTTTATCCGTTATACAGTGCCCAATACCGGGGTAGAGCGGAATATATATTAGGTCAGGAAAAAACACAGAGGCTATTCCATCCCCACAAGCCTGTTTTGCAGGTTTCCCTAAAATGGGAAACGTGCGAAACAGGCTTGTAGGGATGATATAGCCTCTGTGTTTTTTCCTGACCTGATGTATATATACAGTTGTGCTCATAAGTTTACATACCCTGGGAGAATTTATGATTTCTTGGCCATTCTTCAGAGAATATGAATGATAACACAAAAACCTTTCTTCCACTCATGCTTAATGGTTGTGTGAAGCTATGTATTGGCAAACAACTGTGTTTACTCTTTTTAAATCAAAATTACAAAAGAAAGTACCCAAATGACCCTGATCAAAAGTTTACATACCCCAGTGACTTTGACCTGATAACATTAGACTTAGACTTAGACTTAGACTTAGACTTAGACTTAGACTTAGACTTAGACTTAGACAAACTTTAATGATACACAAGGGAAATGGTTCCACACAGTAGCTCAGTTTCAAAGGATGGAAAGGATAATGCCAATAGTTTGGCCGGCTTTCCGGATCAGTTTGTCAATCCGGTTTAAGTCCCTTTTGCTGGTGCTGCTCCCCCAACAAACCACTGCAAAGTACAGGGCACTGGCCACAACAGACTGAAAAAATATCTCCCAAAAGCATTTCAATTGTTCAAATTTCCCTTGTGGATGCACAAGGGAAATTGCACAAAAGTTGACACAAACAGGTTTGAATGGCTAATCAAGGTTCCAATCCTCACCTGTGACCTGTTTGTTTGTAATTAATGTGTGTGTATAAAAGGTCAGTGAGTTTCTGGGCTTCTGACAGACCATTGCATCTTTGATCCAGTGCTGCACAGATGTTTCTGGATTCTGAGTCATGGGGAAGGCAAAAGAATTGTCAAAGGATCCGCGAGAAAAGGTAATTGAACTGCATAAAACAGGAAAGGGGTATAAAAAGATATCCAAGGAATTGAGAATGCCAATCAGCAGTGTTCAAACGCTGATTAAGATATGGAAAATGAGGGATTCAGGTAGACCAGCAAAGATTTCAGCCACAACTGCCAGGAAAATTGTTCGAGATGCAAAGAAAAATCCACAAATAACTTCAGCTGAAACACAGGACTTTCTGAAAAATTGTGGTGTGGCTGTTTCAAGATGCACAATAAGGAGGCAATTGAAGAAAAATGGGCTGCAGACGGCGAATCCTACTGACAATCAATGTCCTCTGCAGTGGATGTTTCGTTTTGCATTATATGGTTATTTCTTCAGAAATGTGTAACTCTCAATCAATCAATCAATCAATGTTTATTTATATAGCCCTAAATCACAAGTGTCTCAAAGGGCTGCACAAGCCACAACGACACATAAGGGCAAGGAAAACTCCAGTGGGACGTCGGTGTGAATGACTATGAGAAACCTGGCAAAACTCTGACAAACAATAGACAAAAAACTAATGTCCACTGCAGATGACGCTGATTCTCAGGAAAATACGGAGGATCTTTGACTAGTTTTTCTTCCTGCATGTCCTTAAAACCGGTTCTGATATTCCCCTTGCTCGTTGGGCTGCTCACATATCTGCCTCGCAGCTGAATGAATGAATAATTAACAATATGATCCCAGTTTCTGAAGCCGCCTTGTGACCTGCTATATTCCTTGGTTGTTTTCTTTGTTGTTGTTGTTTTGCAACAGCTAATACAACACATGCTTAAGACAAAGCGCTGACAAAGAGCTCTTTAATCTTGTCAACCGTCAATCTAATTACCGGGGCATGGCCCCACCCAGACCCAATTAAGTGCCGCTCGTTGGTCATCGCAGGAGACGACCACAACCTGAATAGAGCTGTCACTCTGGATCAGACAGACGCGTCGCCTTGACAACCGGGGTCAGTGGGTTCACAGAGGGAGGAGGCAGATGAGGACAGAAGTGTGGATGCTGGAAGAAGAGTCATTCTAAGTCACTTCTCCTCCGGTATTTTTGTCGTCAAGCAAAGGTCGCTTAGGGTTGGCATAACAAAGTGTCTTCTCTGCAAAGCTTTCACCTCATTTCACTTGTTGCCAGAGTTAACCCGGTCTGTTCATCTCTATTACCTCATTTGACTCAATGGTCTTTAGTACAGCTCTGCATATTTCTCACGCTACTTCCAGGGAAACTTCACCACAACAGAAGAGGCTTTCTTGTCAAAATGCATCTAATATCTCATTGTATTGGGAATGCACAACTAAGTCAGCTGATTTTGCTTTTTCAGGCTTCTTATTGACCACAGTGGCCACAGACTGTTGAACAACTTAAGTTGTACATCAAGCAAGAATGGGAAAAAAATTCCACCGGAAAAGCTTCAAAAATGGGTCTCCTCAGTTCCCAAATGTTTACGGAGTGTTGTTAAAAGGAAAGGCCATGTAACACAGTGGTAAAAATGCCTCTGTGCCAACTTTTTTGCAATGTGTTGCTGCCATTAAATTCTAAGTTAATGGTTGTATGCAAAATAAATTACGTTTCTCAGTTGGAACATTAAAGGGGAACATTATCACAATTTCAGAAGGGTTAAAACCATTAAAAATCAGTTCCCAGTGGCTTATTTTATTTTTCGAAGTTTTTTTCAAAATTTTACCCATCACGCAATATCCCTAAAAAAAGCTTCAAGGTGCCTGATTTTAACCATCGTTATATACACCCGTCCATTTTCCTGTGACGTCACACAGTGATGCCAATACAAACAAACATGGCGGGTAGAACAGCAAGCTATAGCGACATTAGCTCGGATTCAGACTCGGATTTCAGCGGCTTAAGCGATTCAACAGATTACGCATGTATTGAAACGGATGGTTGTAGTGTGGAGGCAGGTAGCGAAAACGAAATTGGAGAAGAAACTGAAGCTATTGAGCCATATCGGTTTGAACCTTATGCAAGCGAAACCGACGAAAACGACACGACAGCCAGCGACACGGGAGAAAGCGAGGACAAATTCGGCGATCGCCTTCTAACCAACGATTGGTATGTGTTTGTTTGGCATTAAAGGAAACTAACAACTATGAACTAGGTTTACAGCATATGAAATACATTTGGCAACAACATGCACTTTGAGAGTGCAGACAGCCCAGTTTTCATCAATTAATATATTCTGTAGACATACCCTCATCCGCTCTCTTTTCCTGAAAGCTGATCTGTCCAGTCCAGTTGGAAATGCATCTGCTTTGAGTGTCGCAGGATATCCACACATTCTTGCCATCTCTGTCGTAGCATAGCTTTCGTCGGTAAAGTGTGCGGAACAAACGTCCAATTTCTTGCCACTTTTGCATCTTTGGGCCACTGGTGCAACTTGAATCCGTCCCTGTTCGTGTTGTTACACCCTCCGACAACACACCGACGAGGCATGATGTCTCCAAGGTACGGAAAACAGTCGAAAAAACGGAAAATAACAGAGCTGATTTGACTCGGTGTTTGTAATGTGTTTGAGAAAATGGCGGATTGCTTCCCGATGTGACGTCACGTTGTGACGTCATCGCTCCGAGAGCGAATAATAGAGAGGCTTTTAATTTGCCAATGTTCACCCATTTAGAGTTCGGAAATCGGATAAAAAAATATATGGTCTTTTTTCTGCAACATCAAGGTATATATTGACGCCTACATAGGTCTGGTGATAATGTTCCCCTTTAAATATATTGTCTTTGCAGTCTATTCAATTGAATATAAGTTGAAAAGGATTTGCAAATCATTGTATTCTGTTTTTATTTACGAATTACACAACGTGCCAACTTCACTGGTTTCAGGTTTTGTACATGCATACATACAGTCACGATCAAAAGTTTACATACACTTGTAAAGAACATAATATCATGGCTGTCTTGAGTTTCCAATAATTTCTACAACTCTTATTTTTTTTGTAATAGAGTGATTGGAGCACATACTTGTTGGTCACAAAAAAACATTCATGAAGTTTGGTTCTTTTATGAATTTATTATGGGTCTACTGAAAATGTGACCGAATTAGCTGGGTCAAAAGTATACATACAGCAATGTTAATATTTGGTTACATGTCCCTTGGCAAGTTTCACTGCAATAAGGCACTTTTGGTTGCCATCCACAAGCTTCTGGTTGAATTTTTGACCTCTCCTCGTGACAAAATTGGTGCAGTTCAGCTAAATTTGTTGGTTTTCTGACATGGACTTGTTTCTTCAGCATTGTCCACACGTTTAAGTCAGGACTTTGGGAAGGCCATTCTAAAACCTTAATTCTAGCCTGATTTAGCCATACCTTTACCACTTTTGACGTGTGTTTGGGGTCATTGTCCTGTTGGAACACCCAACTGCGCCCAAGACCCAACATCTGGGCTGATGATTTTAGGTCGTCCTGAAGAATTTGGAGGTAATCCTCCTTTTTCATTGTCCCATTTACTCTCTGTGAAGCACCAGTTCCATTGGCAGCAAAACAGACCCAGAGCATATAACTCCCACCACCATGCTTGACGGTAGAGTTGGTGTTGGTGTTCCTGGGATTTCACCTTTTCTCCTCCAAACATATTGCTGGGTATTGTGGCCAAACAGCTCCATTTTTGTTTCAGCCACGACATTATGTCCTTCACAAGTGTATGTAAACTTTTGATGGCGACGGTACATACCATTGATTGTGTAAGTGTTTTAGCAAGTGAATGCAGACAAATTAGTGGAAGTGTGGCACCCTTTTAAACACCTTGGCACAAATCCCCGAGCCATAAAGGGTGGATAGAGAAGAAGTGACCCCTCTAGTCTTAACTACAGTCCTTGTCCTGTTTTTTGGCTCCGATAACCCATGGGCAGAAAGAACAGCTGCCGCTAAGCCACCAAAGCTGGCCCCAACTCAGCACCCAGTGAGGACCCACAATTCTTCATGTCTTCGTCCCACTGTCTCCATCCCCATCCCTTTGTTTTTGTTTTTTTTTGCCTATTTAAGAAGTGAACGTGTCAGAGTGGAAGGAGCAAACAAGCAAGAGAGTGAAGACAAAGAAGATGTTTGGTTTTTTTTGCATTCTTTCATGCATTAAGTGCACGGAGGCCACACACGCGTAAAAAAACACACACCCCACCCCTGCCACCCTCTAATCTGCACGGTTCCAGCCCGAGGGCCCGAGGCCGGGGGCAGCTGCTACTGATGGAGCCACAGAGCCAGCTGTCCTCACGCACTCAAGCCCTCCTTGCACATACACTCACGCCCCTCTACTCATTCATTTGGGACAATGGGGTGCGGGATATGGGCGTGTGCGAGGCTCATGATTTTGGAGTGTGCCGCAGTCAAAGGGAGGTGGTCGGGGGGGGTGGTTTACACAGTATGGGGCCGGGGGAGACTGGCGGCGGTGGTCTGTGGCTTGGCCGGGCTTCACAGTCACCAAAGTGGTTTTTATGTTCGCTTTGTGTCCCCCTGCAACAGTTGGCAGCACGTGTGCCGATGACACGCCTCTCCGCTTTATTGTCCGTGCAGGCCGAGAGTTCAGCATCTGTGACCTGGCAGCGGCACACTGACACGTTTACCCCAACAAAGAAAGGCACTCACAAAGGAGCACAGGGATGGACAGGTCTTTCCTGTGTCTTTTTGCAACATGTGAAGTAGGGCTGGGCAAAAAACAAAAGAATCACAATTCTTTATTTCATATCATCCGATCTCGATTAGCATCACGGTTTTTACAAAGTTAATTACACTTGAGGTCATAGGCGTCGTACATTTCTGCCAGTGGGTGCTCGGTGTGTGTGTAGTAGTGTTGTCCCAATACCAATATTTTGGCACTTTTCTGTAGTTTTCGATACTTTTCTAAATAAAGGGGATCACAGAAAATGTCATTATTGGCTTTATTTTAACCAAAAAATCTTACGGTACATTAAACATATGTTTCTTATTGCAATTGTGTCCTTAATGTTATGATCCGCTGCCCGGATCATAGTCTGTTTACATTTTTCGAGTCACTTGTGTTTTCTGTTAGTTTTGTACTCCTTTAGTTCCTGTTTTTGTGTGATAGTGTGATGTTGTTGCGCTATATTATGAACTAGACAGGGTGTTATATTTTATTTTGAAGCGCTTCTTCTTCTACGGGGAAAAAAAAGTTGGCGGCTGTTTACCGTAGTTGCGAGACCTAAACTTTATGAAAATGAATATTAATATTAATCCATATATAAGGCGCACCGGATTATAAGGCGCACTGTCAGCTTTTGAGAAAATATGTGGTTTTTAGGTGCGCCTTATAGTGCGGAAAATACAGTACTTTTATTGCGGTTTTGAAGGAGGATAGAGATGCCCTTTCTTTTATACCTGTTGGGAGCGCATTCCACATTGATGTGGCATAGAAAGAGAATGAGTTAAGACCTCTGTTAGATCGGAATCTGGGTTTAACGTGGTTAGTGGAGCTCCCCCTGGTGTTGTGGTTATGGCGGAAGTAGTTTGACATGTACTTCGGTATCAGGGAGATGTAGCGGATTTTATAGACTAGGCTCAGTGCAAGTTGTTTTACTTTGTCCTCCACCCTGAGCCAGCCCACTTTGGAGAAGTGGGTAGGAGTGAGGTGGGATCTGGGGTGGAGGTCTAGAAGTAATCTGACTAGCTTGTTCTGGGATGTTTGGAGTCTAGATTTGAGGGTTTTGGAGGTGCTAGGGTACCAGGAGGTGCATGCGTAATCGAAAAAGGGTTGAACGAGAGTTCCCGCCAAAATCTTCATGGTGCTTTTGTTGACCAGAGAGGAGATTCTATAGCAAAATCTCGTTCGTTGGTTGACCTTTTTGATTACCTTGGTTGCCATTTTATCACAGGAAAGATTAGCCTCTAGAATGGAACCTAGGTAGGTGACCTCATCCCTCCTGGTGATAACAATGTCACCTGTGTATGTGTGTTTCGTGTTTCCAACACAGGTATGTGGATTTGTGCATTATTATTATTTTGTGATAAAACGTTTTTGTTAATGTAATTCATTATTATTTTTATATGAATGAATGTTTGTTGCTTTCTCTTTCTTCGGACTTTTGAATGAGAAGGAGCAGATATCACTCCGCCAGAAAGTTGAGACCTGTGTATGTGTGTTTCCTGTTTCCAACACAGGTTGCCAATAAATACTGAACCGACGGCATGGTGAAGTGTCTTTATTTTTTATTTTTTTAAACTACACAACGCAGAATAAGACTCACTACATATGCACTTCTTAGTTTGTTACCATGGCTGCGTATTAGTTTCACCTGCCTCTTGTGTTTGGGACGTGCACCTGTTTGTAATCAAGAGACATTATTTAAGCCTGCTTTTGCCAGTCAGTCGGTCTGGCTTCTTTGTTTGCATCACGCTACTGTTACGTAAGTTTTGCTTGTCTCCTAGCCCCTGATCTCTAGTCTGTGCTAAGTAGTAGCTTTAGCCTCAGGTGCGATCGGCACCTTGTTCCGTCGGTTTGTTTTCTGTTTTGTACCTCTTTGAGTGTTAATTTAAGATTTAATCATGTTCCTACCTGCAAGTCCTGTCCGGAGTCGTCCGTTTGCATCCTGGGAGAACAAACCTTGCAGAAAGCTGCAACCCCAACGTAACACTTAAATAAAATAGTGGGCGTACAAAACAACTGTTTTTTTTAGTAGTAAGTAAACAAACAAATGCTCCTAATTTAGTCTGCTGACATATGCAGTAACATATTGTGTCATTTTCCATTCTATTATTTTGTCAAAATTATTAAGGACAAGTGGTAGAAAATGAATTATTCATCTACTTGTTCATTTACTGTTAATATCTGCTTACTTTCTCTTTTAACATGTTCTATCTACACTTGTGTTAAAATGTAATAATCACTTCTTCTTCTGTTGTTTGATACTTTACATTAGTTTTGGATGATACCACAAATGTGGGTGTCAATCCAATACCAAGTCGTTACAGGATCATGCATTGGTCATATTCAAAGTCCTCATGTGTCCTGAGTTTATAAACATAATGTGATTTTTTTTAAAACGAAAGAAGATTTTGTGATTTTAAAAAATACCGATGTAATCATAGCAGTATTGACTAGATACTCTATTGTAGGTGGTATCATTACATTGGATGTGAGGTGTAGATTCACCAATGGCGTTTGTTTATATTGTAGCGTCCCGGAAGAGTTGGTGCTGCAGGGAATACTGGGAATTTGTTCTGTAGTGTTTATGTAGTGTTGCGTTGCAAATATTCTATAAAAATGTGTTTGTCGTTGTTGTTTAGTGTGGTTCCACTATATGGCACATGTTTATGACAGTGTTGACATTGTTCATACTGCCACCCTTAATGTGACATGTATGGCTGTTGAGTAAGTATGCACTTCATTCACTCGTGTGCAGTATTTTCAAAGTCAAGATGATTATGTCATAATTCATTATCGGGCACAATGAAATCTTGGTTAGGCTTTGTTAATTTAAGATTACATGATTTGTGATGTTTTTATTATGTAAAGTGGACCAAACTCACCACAAAATTAACAACAACAACACTGATTTTTCAAAAATTATTTAAAGAATGAAAGTTGCCATCGATCCCACCTGGGTGCTCGGCATTGTCCGTGGGTGTTCGGGCCCCGAAGCACCCACGGGATCGGCGCCTAGGCTTAAGGTTACATGCTTTCAAGTGAAAAAAAAGCACACAAGGATGCATTAGTTATTATTTCAACAATAGTGGTCTAAAAGGGCTGCACGATTAATCGACATATATTCAACATCAAGGTTTTCATTAGTGCGTTAACATAGCCACGCGAGGCATTTGAGTGACAGACATGATCAACAATCATTATTGTTGAGCCTCGCGTTTATTCGTCTCTCGCTTCAAACAGGGAGAGAACGCATTTACCGAATTTTCAGGACCATAAGGCGCACTGCAGATGAGCTGGTCTAGTCGGGTCTTTTTTCATACAAAAGGCACACCGGATTATAGGGCGCATTAAAGGGGTCATATTATTTTTTTTTTTTTCTAAATGGAAAACACTTCCTTGTGGTCTACATAACATGTAATGGTGGTTCTTTGGTCAAAATGTTGCATAGATTATGTTTTACAGATCATCTTCAAGTCGCTTTCTGACAGTCGCTTCAGGATGCGCCGTTTTGTGGGCGGTCTTATTTACGTGGCTCACCTTCGGCAGCGTCTTCTCCCCGTCATCTTTGTTGTAGCGGTGTAGCGTGCAAGGACGGGAGTGGAAGAAGTGTCAAAAGATGGCGCTAACTGTTTTAATGGCATTCAGACTTTACTTAAATCAATAACGGAGCAGCATCTTCTCATCCGTGGCTCACTAGTGCAATAACAACGCCGGAAAAGCATACTTGCCAACCTTGAGACTTCCAAATTCGGGAGTTTGGGGGGAGGGGGGGTGGTAGCCGGAATGTATATTGTAGCCCGGAAGAGTTAGGGCTGCTAGGGATTCTGGGTATTTGTTCTATTGTGTTTATGTTGTGTTACGGTGCGGATGTTCTCCCGAAATGTTTGTCATTCTTGTTTAGTGTAGGTTCACAGTTTGGCGCATATTTGTAACCGTGTTAAAGTTGTTTATATGGCCACCCTCAGTGTGACCTGTAGGGTTGTTGATCAAGTATGTCTTGCAGTCACTTACGTGTGTCTGTAGAAGCCGCATACAACATGTGACTGGGCCGGCACTCTGTTTGAGTGGTTGTAGAGGACGCTAAAGGCAGTGCTATCACGGCACGCCCTTAAAATTGTTGTCCGGGTGAAAATCATGAGAAATTCGGGAGAATGGTTGCCCCAGGAGATTTTCGGGAGGGGCACAGAAATTCGTGAGTCTCCCCGAAAAATTGGGAGGGTTGGCAAGTATGCGGAAATGTGTCCCGTGAAAAACCGTCCGACCGGAACTCTCTAATAACTAAAAATTCCTTGGGTGAATAATGTAAACTCACTACACCGGTATGTTTTAGCTCTTCCATAGCGAGGTATAAGTGAAAACTTTACGCTACATTACATTAGAAATGGCAACAGCAGAGGGTTAATGCCCCATAACAAGAAGATAGTGAAAAAGAAGAAGTGTATCGACTACGGCATTTACAGGGACTAATTTTCAGGACTTATGCAGATCTCAAATACACATCAGCAGGTACCAGAAGGTAAGAAAAGTTGGTTTTGCATAATATTGTGAAACAAAACGCCAGATAATATGTCTGCAAATGGGTGCTATTTTGCGGTCCTTATACACACACCATAGTAATACTCTCTAATAATCTCTGACTCCGGTAGCCGTAAATGGCCGACAATCCATCAAGCGGTGCGGCTTCAAAGTCATACTAAAACATTTAGACAGATTTTTGAGTGCCGTGTGTAATGTTCTTTATTTTCAATGGAACCTTTAAAGTTTTGGTGTTGTTTACTGGCGTCATATTGCAGTCTACATGTATCTCTTATGTGTACATATGTTTAATGTATTCTAAGATGTTTTGTTAAAATAAAACCAATAATGCAATTTTTCGTAATCCCCTTTCCAGTACTGAAAAGCACCAAAATATTGGTATCGGGACAACAAATACCACCACTTACTCTGTTACTATGGCAGATGGTGGGGATTGAACCTTTTGCAGCGCAACCACTTAAGAAAAAACAACTATTCCACCCAATCGTATGTTTTGATTGGTTCATCTCTTATCTCCAACCGCTTCTACTTCCGACTGCTCCAGTCCTCAGCTCTGACTGGCCGAGCTGCTTTCAGTCTGAGCCGCCCAATTGGTGCCTGCCTTCCAAAAAAGCTTTGATTCGCCCACAGTGGTGTGTTTTCCAAAAATTGCAGCTGCTCGGGTGAAAGTCTTTCTCTGTGCGTATGCATGCAAGCGCGTGTGAGGTGTGTCGTTAAGAGGAACTAAAAGGAGACCATATGGCCGATGACACATACACACACACACCTGACGGCCGCCACACACCTGCCGTGCCGTGTATGGCTGAGTAGCATCAAAAGGAAACACGCCCTGGGGGGAACCAGCATGTGTTTGAAGAGGCATCCACTGACTCTTTGCCAACAAAGAAGGTTGTATTTTACAATGATGGAGGGACTTGAAAGTGCACACCACGCACAAACAGAGCCCTCAAATAGACTCGTGCCGTACACCTACCTGAACAGGGAGGAGGAACAACAAGGTGGTAGGCAGTTGGCAGGAGAGAGTTGGAAGAGAGTAAACGGGCTGTCATCACGCCATCTAAACACCTACAAACCAACGCACGCATGCACGCATACGCGGCCGAGCGCGCCACTCTCACACACGCCCACAAACGCAACAAAGTACGTCTTTGTCGGCCTTTTTTTTTGTTTTTTGTTACGAGTCAGACGTCAATGAGTGCCGCCTCTGGGTTGTGCATATTAAACTCACAAGTGACCTCCCACACTTGCTATGTGAACAGTACGAGCTGCTGTGCTGGGGAGGATTATTTAATAACGCTCCAAACAAAGGACCGGCAGACATTCTGACGTGTTGCATGTCAGCTGCACACACTGTGCTCAGGCTGCGGTAGTTGCTGGGTAGACCAGAAGGATCTGCCAGGGGGACGTTGTGGTTGGCTGACCCCATTCTTTGTTTCCCCACACTTCCATTATTACAATTAATATACTCTATACAGAAGATTTTACCACATTAAAAATATAATCTCCACATTGCAACCTCTAAGATGCAACAAATTGGCTTGATTCAATTGTTTGCACAGTATTTCAAAATATGTTTCTCCGGTAACACTTTAGTATGGGAAACATATTCACCATTAATTAGTTGCTTATTAACATGCAAATCAGTAACATATTGGCTCTTAACTAGTCATTATTAAGTACTTATTAATGCCTTATTCTGCATGGCCTTATTATACAACCACCATTACTAACCCTAATCCTAACCCTCTAACCCATACTTGCCAACCTTGAGACCTCCAAATTCGGGAGATTGGGGGGGGTTTGAGGTGGACGGAGCGGGGTTAAGGGGGGAGGAGTATATTTAGGGGAGGACACTCTAACCACTCGACCACTACTAAATACTGTATAGAGTAGGCTAACCCATGTGGTTCCTGTGGATGTGAACCCAATTACTGTAGTGACTAAATAACATAGTGACTGAAACAGACAAAGTAATGTGTAAATGAACAATGTAGATTCAGATAAAAAAATTATAACACATGAAGTACCCCAAGGTTCTGTACTGGGACCAAAATTGTTTTTATTGTATATTAATGATATCTGTAAAATCTTTAAAAAAAAAAAAAAAAAACTCAACTGTATTCTCTTTGCTGATGATACAAGCCTGTATTCTCTTTTATTGCATACATTACTTTGAGCAGAATAAAGTCGATAGCGCAAAATAACTAAACAAGCAAAAACTACAGTTCTGCCTTATTTCAACTTGTTGGTGCTTTGCCCTTAAATCCCTTCTGTATCCAATTTGTAAACAATGACAAAAACGACAACATAAAACTTGTTGTGATAAGACAATAGTGATCCAATCACTGTAATATTAAATATACATGTACTGATACTATACTTGGTATTGATGCCGTTGACATTAGTATTGATCCGCCAACTCCTATTTACATTCAAGAACTCTAGCTTACCATCTAGCATGGCTTCTTGTATCCTTTTTACGATGTGTAGTGCGGCATGTTTAGCCGTATTCGCCGTCCTCCAGTGATAATGCTACTTATAGGAAACATAGTTTATTTGCCACCATCGAGGTGAGGATTAGCACTTCACTGTGGAGGGACATTAGCTATTTCCCGTGGTGGCATGACAAAATAAAATAAAGTTAAGTTGAAGTACCAATGATTGTCACACACACACTAAGGGTGGTGAAATGTGTCCTCTGCATTTGACCCTTCCCCTTGTTCACACCCTGGGAGGTGAGGGGAGCAGTGGGCAGCAGCAGTGGCCACGATTTGATTGGCAGCAGTTAACGGGTTATGTTTAAAAGCTCATACCAGCATTCTTCCCTGCTTGGCACTCAGCATCAAGGGTTGGAATTGGGGGTTAAATCACCAAAAATGATTCCCGGGCGCGGCGCCGCTGCTGCCCACTGCTCCCCTCACCTCCCAGGGTGTGAACAAGGGGATGGGTCAAATGCAGAAGACAAATTTCACCACACCTAGTGTGTGTGTGTGACAATCATTGGTACTTTAACTTAACATTAACTTTATACATACAAACTGTAGCACACAAAAAAGCACATTTAATAAAAAAAACGTTATAATGGTCTTACATTTACTTATAAATGCAGTCCATGTGCCGCCGTTGTGCTGGATTAATGCACTCCCTGACGGGAGTGTTATATCAACTAAAGCCCTCACTTAAACTTTCCACGTGCAAGATTGAATCTATTTAAAAAAGTGTAACCGAGGGTTTATAAATTTCGCCTATACTGTATGAAACTACAAAATAACAAACACAGAGGCTCCAGTTTACACGAGGACCACTTTATTTACCTTCTTTCAAAAGCCTCCGCTCCACTCCAACATGGCATCACTTCCGCTCTTAGCGCCTTCAAAATAAGAGCTCAAGGCATTTACTGTATAACAGCGCATAACAGGAACTTAACATCACAAAGAGGAAAGACCATAAAAATAGGTTACAAAAGTTATTTAATAAGAAGCCAAAAAGTGCAAAAACAATAATGTTCGTGTTGGATGAGTTGTGAATTAGGTACACCTGCAGTGTGCAGGTGTACCTAATGTTGTGGCCCTGCTGTCATTCACAACTCCTCCAACACGAACATTATTGTTTTTGCACTTTTTGGCTTCTTATGAAATAACTTTTTTAAATAGATTCAATCTTGCACGTGGAAAGTTTAAGTGTGGGCTTTAGTTGATATAACACTCCCGTCAGGGGTTGCCGTGCATTCTACGGCGGGGGTGCAGGAGGCAGGATTACTGCGAGCCTAAGCCAGTGCGTCTTTTGCAGCCGTTTTATGATCGCTCAGCACAAGAAATACGTTACACACATACAGTTGTTGACAAAATACACTGTACATTATATACCTCAGCTAACTAAACTATGGAAATGTATAATATAGTTCATATAACAATACGGTCTCACTGCACAGCAGGCCAGCAGTTAGCAGAGTCATTGCGCAATTCATGTTGAGGCACAACGCAGTGACGTACCTCAACTGGCTGCTGTTCACCGCACCGTCTCTTCTCAGTATTTGAACGGCAAATGTGAAAATTCAGCGATTTTGAATAAAAATAATCGAAAACTGGTGAAGTTAAATGGAAAATAACTTTATAGCATAATCACTGAATACATATAACAATTTAATTAATTTGTTTTCTTTTTACATTTTTTTTCTTTCCATGATGGCAGGTGAGGCCCTGCCTCACCTGCCTCTAGTGACTGCACGTCACTGATATATATATATATATATATATATATATATATATATATATATATATATATATATATATATATATATATATATATATATATATATATATATGTATGTATGTATACGCGTTTATATTAAATGCTTCACTGATGAGATGTGCGCCGTTTTGTCCTACTAATTTCGATGGTCCCTGAACTCACCGAAGTTTGTTAATAAGAACAATTTTCTCCAAGGAAGACGTGTTTTATGCCACTCCTTGTTTGTCTCATTTTGTCTAACAAACATATGTTTGCAACATTTGAGGATAAACAATATTTTCCAATTTTAAAATATCCAACCTTGCTTTGCTATTTTTATGCTATGCTATGCAAGTTGTTGATGACCACTGAAAAGCAAGTAAGGTTTCTCAAATGTGTAAGTTTTTTTTAGTTTTTTTGCATTCAAAATTGGAAAAAAATCAAATAAAATAAGATTTTTTTTCTTAATCTTTCAGATAAAAAGCTTCAAAGTCACAAATGGTGGAATACACACTCTTCACTGCAGGGCAGTGCTAAAGTCTGGTAGGGTTGAAGTGTCACTCCCTGTTTTCCAGTGATTAAGCAAATAGGATTGCCCTCACATGCTCAGCAGGGATTGTTAATGGGCAAGTGGAGCAAATGAAAAAAAAAAAAAAACACTGATTAAATTAACTCTCTCCTGGTGTTAGCTGCTTTAAGAACCAAAGCAAAGGGGATAGAGAGGGAGATGATGAACAAACCTTAAACAATAGAGCCCGTCCCATATAGTAGTGCATAGTTGGCAGTAGCACACACTGAAACGCGGGTGCAAAGCTGACTTGGTGCAGCTGCTTCCTGTTTGGCAGGTTACACACACAGACATACACGCGCACAAAGTCTCACACACACGCATGCAAAGTGGATGAAAATCACAGAAATACAAAGACTACACTCCTTGCGGTCTTTACATGGGTACACCTGCACAGCATCAAAAATGCCGTAGCAAAAATTCCACTCTTACATCCATTCCTAACATATTACATCAGTGTTTTTCAACCTTTTTTTGAGCCAAGGCGCATTTTTTTCATTGAAAAAAATGCGGAAGCACACCACCAACAGAAATCATTAAAAAACAAAACGCAGTTGACAGTAAAAAGTCATTGTCGCAATTGTTGGATATGACTTTAAACCATAACCAACCATGCATCACTACAGCTCTTGTCTCAAAGTAGGTGTGCTGTCACGACCTGTCACATCACGCCATGACTTATTTTGAGTTTTTTGGCTGTTTTCCTGTGTTAAGTGTTTTAGTTCTTGTCTTGCGCTCCTATTTTGGTTGCTTTTTCTCTTTTTTTGGTATTTTCCTGTAGCAGTTTCATGTCTTCCTTTGAGCGATCTACTTTGTTTTGGCAATCAAGAATATTTCAGTTGTTTTTAATCCTTCTTTGTGGGGACATTGTTGATTGTCATGTCATGTTCGGATGTACATTGTGGACGCCGGCTTTGCTCCACAGTAAGTCTTTGCTGTCGTCCAGCATTCTGTTTTTGTTTACTTTGTAGCCAGTTCAGTTTTAGTTTCGTTCTGCATAGCCTTCCCTAAGCTTCAATGCCTTTTCTTAGGGGCACTCACCTTTTGTTCATTTTTGGTTTAAGCATTACACACTTTTTTACCTGCATACTGCCTCCCGCTTTTCCCGACATCTAAAAAGGAATTAGCTACCGGCTGCCACTTACTGATATGGAAGAGTATTGCACGGTTACTCACCAACACTCAACAACTACACATCATTTGCAGACTATAATTACTGGTTTGCAAAAAATGTTTTTAACCCAAATAGGTAAAATTAGATAATCTCCCACGGCACACCAGACTGTACCTCGCGGCACACTAGTGGTTGAAAAACACTGTATTACGTCATTCTCTTTAAACCCGGAAGTAACTTGCAAACTAACCAAATACATTAATATATAATAGACCAACAGCTTTATGTAAACGTTTAGCTGCATTTTAGCTTAGATTTATTTTGATTATTAATCATGAATTTATTGAGTAGATTAAAATCATGACTGTTTAATATGTGTCGTTGAAAAAATGATGGACTGGTCAAAGTAATGGAAATGAAAACCTGTTGGGATTAAACTGGAAATTTCTGGTAACATAGATTCTACACAGCCGAGTGGTGGTGTGGGTGCCGTGTACTGTGTGGCGGAGAACAATGGAGAGTGGCGATGAACAGGAATGGCTCCAAAGAAAACAGGGATAAGAAGGAAAGAGAGTCAAGAAGTTGTCTCTTCCGTTTGAAGGTTAGACCATCCCGAGATGACGGTATGACTGCATTGATGTGGGCTGGTCTCCTGAAGCTTCTGTAAAACATGATAATATTCCTATTCTGTCTTGATGGTCCTTCTTACTCTGCATTTATGTCATCTGAAAGAACTTGGGATTGACCAGTGACTTTAATTACCTGAGAGGTAGACTGGTCAGACGCAACAGACCTCAGAAAAGTTTAGGATCATTTAAACTTTGCACTATCAAACAGAGTTTTGCATTCAATCCACAACAATGCTCCAACTCCTGGAAAAAAAATGATGGAATCATCAGTCTTGGAGGATGTTCATTCAGTTGTTTAATTGTGTAGATAAAAAGCAGATAGCAGACATGACACTGAACTGTTGTCATTTCAAATGGCAACGTTCCGGCTTTAAGAAACACTCAAATAAATCAAGAATATACATTGTTGTAACAGTTTCATTTTTAAATCATCACATTGACAAAACCATGAAAGCAGTCAATTCTGAGGAAAACAATTATTGGATCATGAATAAACAACAGCATTAGTACTTTGTTGTACCACCTCTGGCTTTCGTAACAACTTGCAGACTTAACAAGTGACAAACGGTACGCTTCATCAATCTTGCTGCAACTTTCTCTGATTGGTCTTGTCAGATCAGCTTTGCAGGTTGGAGTCATGTCAGGGACCTTTTTGTTCAAATTCCACCACGGGTTTTCAATTGCAGGTCATGACATTGACCTTTTGTGTTTTTTCTTTGAGGTGTATTTCTGGTCTTGTCATCCTCATTCCTCCTTCCTGTCTCTGGGTGTGGGCTAATTCCGGACAGTACCCCTGACCATAAAATAATAAATGGGTTATACTTGTATAGCGCTTTTCTACCTTCAAGGTATGCAAAGCGCTTTGACACTATTTCCACATTCACCCATTCATGGCGGGAGCTGCCATGCAAGGCCCTAACCACGACCCATCAGGAGCAAGTGCGCAGTGTCTTGCTCAAAGAAACAACGGACGTGACGAGGTTGGTAGAAGGTGGAGATTGAACCAGGAACCCTCAGGTTGCTTGCACGGCCACTCTCCCAACTGCGCCACGCCGTCCCCAAAGAAGATGTTCGTGTGTAAGTGTCTGGAAAGACAACAGATGCGGGTTGTATCTTGGATACTGGCATTAAGCTAAACATGTAGTCTCTTCTCACGGATAGGGCTATCACCTTTGAATACCGAGGTCCAATTTTATTGCCCTTTCTTCCGCGAGAACTAATCCAATCCACACACAAATGTCAATACAAAAGGGCCCTATGTTATTATGTGCCCAAACTGAAATACCTACTGATTAAAATGGTGGTTTGCTTTCTCCCAGATGAATATAAACATTCACCATATGAGTTAACTAATTCACTTCATCTTCAAGGAAAGGTTTAACAGTTTTTGCCTAACAACAAGATGCATTATCCATCCCATCCATTTTCTACCGCTTGTCCCTCTTGGAAAATATGTCGTCATCCCCAAACATCCTTTCGATTGATGGAATAAGACAAGTGTCCAAAATGTCAATGTAAACATGAGCATTTATTGAAAATGTAATGACAGCCATTTCCCCAGTGCCATTACCTGACATTCAGCCACATATCATCAATGACTGGGGGAGATTTACAAATTTTCTTCAGGCGGTCGTTTTTATAACATTCATTAGAAAGGCATCATCATCATCAGATTTGCGATTCATCACTGAATATGACTTTCATCCAGTCCATGATTGCTTTTCCTCAGCCCATTGCAATCTTGTGTATTTCTGTTTAGTTTTTAATGCCAACTTTTATTTAGCTTTTCTGTATTTAAACCTCATTTCCTTTCGGCAGTTTCTTACAGTTCGGTCACAGACGGTGACTCCAGTTTTGCCTTTCACTACCTTGTTTGTTCTTGGTCCATATTTTAGACAAGGTTGACTGTGAACAATCAATATCTTTTGCAACATTGCAAGATGAATTACCTTCTTGATTACCTTTGTTTCATGTGTTGGAGCCATGATTCATACAAATCACCTGGTGCAACAGCTCTCTGAGGTGTGAACGCTCCCTTTTAACTACATAATAATAAACAGATTTAATCTGATATAGGTGCATTGAAATGAAAATTCACAGGGTGATTCAATATTTTGCATCCTCCGAATTGCTTGATTCCATAATGTTTTCACTCTGCTTGATCGAAAAATAAAACATTTACTGACTACAACAATTTATCTTCTTGATTTATTTTAGTGTTTCTTAAAGACAGAATGTTTCCGTTTGCCAAATGACCATAGTTGTGTGTCGTGTCTGCTTTTTATTCTACAAAATTAAACAAGTTGAATGAACATCCTCCATGTTTACACATTTTGCCAGGGATGGTAAATGAATGTTGCAGTACATTACCAAAAAGCATCCTGCATGCGTATTTACAGAGCTAACAACTAAAAACTAGGTACACGTCTATTTTGGCAGGCGGCTAAAGCCTTCTTACATGCTTGATACGCATAACCAAGGTTGCGTTCAAACACATATTAGGACATGTTAGTGTATCTACAGTTTGCATGTTAATGCTAACACGTTGTTTGTCTAAATAGCAAACACCACTACCCCAATTAATACCCTTTTAAATGTGTATGTGTTGAAGTGTTAAAAAAAAATACATTCCGTATTTTACGGACTTAAAATTATTTCGTTTTCTCAAAAATCGACAGTGCGACTTATAACCCGGTGCGCCTAATGTACGGAATAATTCTGGTTGTGCTTACCCACCTCGAAGCAATTTTTTTTGGTACATGGTGTAATGATAAGTGTGACCGGTGGATGGCAGTCACACATAAGAGATATGTGTCGACTGCAATGTGACGCCGGTAAACAACACCAAAACTTTAAATGGTCCATTGAAAATAAAGGACATTACACACAGCACTCAAAAATCTGTCAAAAGAGAGAAGACGCTGCCGAAAGTGAGCCACGTAAATAAGACCGCCCACAAAACGGCGCATCCTGAAAGCGACTGTCAGAAAGCGACTTGAAGATGATCTGTAAAACATAATCTATGCAACATTTTCACCAAAGAACCGTACCATTAGATGTTATGTAGACCACAAAGAAGTGTTTTCCATTTAGGAAAAAAAAAATAATTAATTAAATAATATGACCCCTTTAATACGCCTTATAATCCGGTGCACCCTATGGTCCAGATAATACGGTACACAATGTAGAATATGTACTAATTATAAGGTTACAGAATGCGCTTTCTTTTCATTATTTGATTGTTAATGACTGTGCTGTAATGCATTATCATACTTTGGCTTGTTGTTTGAAATGGTTCTTATATTCATTACCTGGTTTTAGGCTACACTCAGGATTATAAATATATTTGTATAGTTTTGTATTATAAATGCACAAATTTTAAACATTATTAACCAGCGCCTGCACTTTCTAAGGAGGCTCAGGGTCCACGGTGTGGCAAGCAATATCATGATGTTGTTTTATAAGGCAAACATTGAATCTGTCATCCGTTATGGCATCTCCACATGGTTTGGAAAACTGTCTGTCAAACTCAAAACTCAATTTCGAAACCTTATCAAGAGGGCTAGTAAAATAATTGGCATGCAGCCCCCTTGTTCCCTTCAAGAAATATTCGACAAGACCGTGAGGTAGGTAGGTAGGTAGGTCTTCATTGTCATTGCACAAGTACAACAAAACTTTGTTTTCAGCACAAACCCGTTCAAGATTAGACAAACAAACAGTGTTCAGGGTTACAGAACAGGAACGCTGATGGGTCGCCACAAGACGCCCCGTAAAAGATGGGAAAAAGGTAAACGCTGGGGAAGGATGAGAAAAAAGGAGCCCAGTCTGGAGTGGGGAAAAAACCTCCATAGCAAAGCACATATACATATTACAACATACATCTTGAGATGTCTAGCAACAGAGGGGAGGGAGTGAGGGGCCATGGTGGCGGGCTGCAGCCCTCAGGTGTGTGGTTTATATTTTTTGTGGATGCATGTGTGTGTTGTAAGCCTGCAGTGTGTCTCTGGAAGCAGGGTCTTAAAATCACCCGTGACCCACACCACATACTTCATAGTGAAATTGTGTTGATGCCAAATGGTAAACGGTACAGAACAGCAACATACAAACTCAACAGGTATATTTTTTTTTTTTGTCCAACTGGCAATCAAAGCACCTAACAACAGAAAACTACTGTAATAACCGGATGCAATAATTAGGAGTGCAATACGGGAAGTGTGCAATACGGGGGGAGTGTAATGTGTGATCTCATAACTATCTGATATACCTGCGCACAGGTTCACTGTCGTCACTGTATTGTCGGATAAACTGTATGTATGTATGTATGTATGTACACTATATTGCCAAAAGTTTTTGGCCACCCATCCAAATGATCAGAATCAGGTGACCTATTAACTTGGCCCGGTCACAGGTGTTTAAAATCAAGTGTAACAAACGCACCCAAGTTCTCCGGGTGTCTCTGCCACTACGCAATTAAGGAGTCACGGGTGGGACCTGATATTCAGCTGGGAATGATTAATCAGTGTTGGGACTAACGCGTTACAAAGTAACGCGTTACTGTAACGCCGTTAGTTTCGGCGGTAACGAGTAATCTAACGCGTTATTTTTTATATCCAGTAACTCAGTTACCGTTACTACATGATGCGTTACTGCGTTATTTTACGTTATTTTTTAGTATCGACTAGAAACAAGCGCTGCGGTGTCGTTCTTCTGAATCTTCCTCTGTCACACGCCGGAGAGAAGAAAAGAGGCGTGTGTGGGGAGGGGAGGGACACACGTGATCCGCGGTTTGATATCCATCCATCCAATTTTCTACCGCTTGTCCCTTTCGGGCGGAAGGCGGCAAGTCGCCACCTCATCAAAAAAAAAAGTTGTTCGCACGTTCAGTCCACACACAGCGCGGTCATGGCGAGCGGAGTAACGGAGGAGCTTGAACGCCCTGCGCCATTGAATCGGTGTGTTTATAAGTGCAGACTCAGTTGTGCAAAACGAGGGTTTTAAATACATGCTGAACGTGCTTGAGCCACGTTACGACACCCCGTCGCGCACCTACTTCAGCGATAAGATTGTGCCAGATCTTTATGAGCAGGAGTACAAAAAAGTTGTGGATGAACTATCCCGAGCATCATCTGTTGCGCTCACGACAGACGGGTGGACGTCCAGGGGAACTATACGCGCTCACTTCATCACAGCAGACTAGGAGATGGGAAGACACGCCCCCTCTACGAGAGTCACCTTGTGCAGGTACTGACACAAGCAGTGGAGGAATGGAAGATAAAGATATCCCAGTCACACGTGATAATGCCAAAAATCAAATAATTACAGAGAATGAGGCAGGACTGGGACCACAGATAGGTGCTTTGCACATGTAGTGAATTTGGCATCACATCTCAGTCAATAGGATGGAGCGCCTCCTTGGGAGGATCAGGAAGGAGGTTTCCTACTTCCACCCGAGCACAACAGCTGCTCATGTGTTTAAGACAAAGCAAGAAATGCTAAAGCTGACTACTCATAAAGCTCATACATGATGTCCCAACAAGGTGGAACTCCACTTATGATGTGTTGGAGCAGCAGGCAGCTATATACTCTGCATTGACCCACAACACCCTGAAGACAAATGTCAAAGACATCATCACCTTCTCTGATGATGATGTGAGAGTGGCAGAGGAGGTCCTCCAGGTGCTTAAACCCCTCAAAACTGTTACATCTCTACTGAGCACTGAAACTTCACCATCTGTGTCAATGATCCTGCCACTGAAAACAAGGATTCTACAATCCATGGCTCCAAGTGTAGAAGACAGCAGCATCACTCCAGATGTCAGGCTTTATTTCACTACCTATCTTTCAAGGAAGATGATGTGCTTTCTTATGTTGCACTTTAAGTTGTTTTTTATTAATGGTCATTGGTCCAAGTTTAAAGAAAGGAGAAATGCCTTTTTATGTTGCACTGTTTTTCATTATGTTAAAAGGAAAATAAAAATGCATGTCAAGTTGATCAACAGATTGTATTATTCTCCAGTGCAATAACAGTACTGAAATGAAGGCTAAAAGGGCATTAATGGGAGCTTTAAAAAAAAAGAAGAAAAAAAAGAAGTAACTAAATAGTTACTTTTAACAGTAACGCATTACTTTTTGGTGTAAGTAACTGAGTTAGTAACTGAGTTACTTTTGAAATAAAGTAACTAGTAACTGTAACTAGTTACTGGTTTTCAGTAACTAACCCAGCACTGTGATTAATATAGTAAATAAACACAAGACATGTATAACTATTAGCCACAAGACGATCAGGCTTGTATTTAATATGCCACAAATGAATCCCGCATTACAAACACCTCCCCCCTCCCGTCCATATAACCCACCAATACAAACCACACACCCACACAAAACACTCAATCCCACAGCCCAAAGTACCGTTCACCTCACCAAAGTTCATACAACACATATATTTCCCCAAAGTCCCCAAAGTTACGTATGTGACATGCACATAGAGGCATGCACGTACGCGCAAGCGTTTAAATGTTTGGAAGCCGCAGCGTACTCACGGTACCGCGTCCGCGCATCCAACTCAAAGTCCTCCTGGAAAAAGAGTCTGTTGTGCCGGTTCTCCACAGGCCAATGGAAAGTCCACAAAAAAGGTAAAAAATGAGGATTCTTCCATGAAGTGGCTCCGTAGCAATAACGCTGGGTCTGACATGTGCTCCTAGATGGTTTGTGACGTCAATTTCCGCTTCCGCCCGGTCTGATAGCACCGGATGCCTTTTATATCCCCACATATTATTAAGTTACTTTTTTTAATATTAACATGATTATTTGATACGCCTGTAGCAGTTTATAATAAGTAAATGGATGACATAATAAGTATATATATATTTATTTTCCCAGCTGAGCACAAGTTAACTGTGACTGGCAATATTTATTATATATATATACGCCTCGATGGACCCCTATGGCCATTACACAAGCACTCAGGCATGGAGACTGTTTCTACAAAAATTTGTGAAAGAATGGGCCGCTCTCAGGAGCTCAGTGATTTCCAGCGTGGAACTGTCATAGGATGCCACCTGTGCAACAAATCCATTTGTGAAATTTCCTCGCTCCTAAATATTCCAAAGTCAACTGTTGGATTTTTTATAAGAAAATGGAAGAGTTTGGGAACAACAACAACTCAGCCACGAAGTTTGGAGTGGGCCCATTCCTCTTACAACATGACTGTGCACCAGTGCACAAAGCAAGGTCCATAAAGACATGGATGACAGAGTCTGGTGTGGATGAACTTGACTGGCCTGCACAGAGTCCTGACCTGAACCCGATAGAACACCTTTGGGATGAATTAGAACGGAGACTGAGAGCCAGACCAACATCAGTGTGTGACCTCACCAATGCGCTTTTGGGAGGATGGTGGAAAATTCCTATAAACACACTCCGCAACCTTGTGGACAGCCTTCCCAGAAGAGTTGAAGCTGTAATAGCTGCAAAAAGGTAGACCGACATCATATTGAACCCTATGGGTTAGGAATGGGATGACACTTCAAGTTCATATGTGAGTCAAGGCATGTATGTATGTATGTATGTATGTATGTATGTATGTAAAACGCTGTGTCTTGATGAACAAGACAAATTTATCCTCGGAGACAATGAAGATAATTATTATTATTATTATTATTAAGTGTCAATTGCAATGCAATTTCGGTATCGACGATGTGCATTTACGGTATATAAAAAAAGACGGTAGGGTATGGCAAGCAGAAAAAAGCTACAGAGTGTGTTTAAATTACTCAATTATTTATACAAACGAATCACTCGAATACAAAAATATTCGATAGCTACAGCTCTAGACGTATGCATGGTGCAACTAATACGACATTTTTAACAGTAATAAATAGAGATGTCAGATAATATCGGCCTGCCGATATTATCGGCCGATAAATGCTTTAAAATGTAATATCGTAAATTATCAGTATCGATTTTTTTATTATCGGTATCGTTTTTTTTGTTGGTTTTTTTTGTTTGTTTTAATTAAATCAACATAAAAAACACAAGATACACTTACAATTAGTGCACCAACCCTGTTATTAATATTCTGGTTCCTACATTATATGTCAATATATATCAATACAGTCTGCAAGGGATACAGTCCGTAAGCACACATGATTGTGCGTGCTGCTGGTCCACTAATAGTACTAACCTTTAACAGTTAATTTTACTCATTTTTACTCATTTTACTCATATGTAACTGTTTTTATATTGTTTTACTTTCTTTTTTATTTGAGAAAATGTTTTTAATTTATTTATCTTATTTTATTTTATTAATTTTTTTAAAAAGGGACCTTATCTTTACCCTACCTGGTTGTCCAAATTAGGCATAATAATGTGTTAATTCCACGACTGTATATATTGGTATCGGTTGATATCGGTATTGGTAATTAATAGTTGGACGATATCAGAATATTGGATATCGGCAAAAAAGCCATTATCGGACATCCCTAGTAATAAATAATCAGTTTATATGACTGAACAGCAGAAAATAAGCATGTGGAATGAAACTCCGTTTAAGTTCCGTGTCATAGCCTTTGTGCAAATTCTAATGTTATTCCAGTACATTTTTCTGGAAAATTTCCCAGTTTTTATAAGCCAAAGTATGCATAATAAAAAAGAACAATGTTCTGATCGTGTCAAAACAACAACAGAGGAAGCACTGGCAGCTGCCGTGTTCTGATGAATGACTTGAAGTAAAACAACAACAACCTAAGTCAGGTGACAGCAGACCAAGCCACAATAACATCTTTGTTAGGCAACACACTACTTCTACCACAAGAGCACAAACCAGGATCCAACTGTCCAAAAGTTCAAGAAATTAAAAGGATTCTTCATGTTTGCACACACTTTCTTCATAGGGAGATTACACTTACAGATGTTTTAATTGGCTTAGTTTGATCCTGGTATTATTGCACAGTGTTTTCTTCTCTGAGTGAGCTGATTATAAAATATCCCCCCTGACAACACCACTGTTTGATTAATTCACAAACAGACATGTCATAATCCCTGTTCTCTCATTGGCTGCTGGAGGAGCACTGTATCCACAGCAACTCTGCAATGCCTGCTCTGTGTGTGTGTGTATGTGTGTGTAGCCCCGCCCCTTTCCGGAAGGAGCAGAGTGTAAACAAAGGCAGCATGTGCCCAGTGGTGTTTTCCACCAGACTCTCAAGTCAACAGCGAGCTCCGACAACTACAGACGCTGTTATGAACATTGTTGTTGTGGAAGACGTGTGTCATGTCCTGATGTGCACTATCGCTTTACTTGGTACGCGATCGCAAGAGAGTCATGTTAAAACGCGTCCAAATGCAATAGAAATACAACGGGGTGAAAAGTAGTAAAGATAAGCAACATCCATCCATCCATCCATTTCCTACCGCTTGTCCCTTTCGGGATTGCGGGGGGTGCTGGAGCCTATAAAGCTGTTGATTTACAAGAAAAACGTTACTCTTACTAGAAAAATGTTGCAGTGGAATGAAGTCATAATGTTACGAAAAATAGAGTAATAATATTCAAATAATAATAGTATAATGATAATAATATTCACATTCAAAAGCACACAAAATATGCCTTAGTGCAGGCGTCCCCAAACTACGGCCCGCGGGCCGGTTATGGGCCACCAGCGTCCAAAATCCGGCCCGCAGGAAGTCAGTCCCAAGTTAAAAAAAAAATAAATAAATAAATATATATATATATATATATATATATATATATATATATATATATATATATATATATATATATATATATATATATATATATATATATATATATATATATATATATATTTTTTTTTTTTTTTTTTTTTTTTATTATTATTTTAAAAAATCTGTCCTTTCTAATCCATTTCCTACCGCTTGTTACTCTCAGTGTCTCCTAGCCGGTCAGGCAAATTATATTGTCTAAAAATGCATTTTCCCATCAATAACGTGCGGCAAGTGTGCGCTCTTTCAGTCAATTAGTGCGCGAGGAATATCTGTATATCTATAAATATATATATATATATATATATGTATATATATATATATATATATATATATATATATATATATATATATATATATATATATATATATATATATTAAATATTATATATATATATATATATATATATATATATATATATATATATATATATATATATATATATATATATATATATATATATATATATATATATATATATATTGGTCACTGCTGCCTAGTTTCTCTTGTTATATTCTTATTTTACTGTTATATTTTTATTCTCATTGTTGCTTTTAATTTTTTTTCTTATTTATATTTTGTTTCCATTTATACCCCCATTGTTTACTTTTAGCTTTTTAAAATATATCTCAATTCTGTACACTGCTGCTGGAATTTTTATTTTCCTGAGGGAACTCTCCTGAAGGAATCCATAAATAAATGATAAATGATAAATGGGTTGTACTTGTATAGCGCTTTTCTACCTTCAAGGTACTCAAAGCGCTTTGACACTACTTCCACATTTACCCATTCACACACACATTCACACACTGATGGAGGGAGCTGCCATGCAAGGCGCTAACCAGCACCCATCAGGAGCAAGGGTGAAGTGTCTTGCTCAGGACACAACGGACATGACGAGGTTGGTACTAGGTGGGGATTGAACCAGGGACCCTCGGGTCGCGCACGGCTATTCTACCATTGCGCCACGCCTATCTATCTATCCATCTATCTATCTATCCATCTATCTATCTATCTATCTATCTATCCATCTATCTATCTATCTATCTATCTATCTATCTACATATATATACTGTATATATATGTACAGTCGTGTTCAAAAGTTTACAAACACTTGTAAAGGGCATAATGTCATGGCTGTCTTGAGTTTCCAATCATTTCTACAACTCTTTTTTTTTTTTGTGATAGAGCGATTGGAGCACATACTTGTTAGTCACAAAAAACATTCATGACGTTTGGTTCTTTTATGAATTTATTATGGGTCTACTGAAAATGTGGGTCAAAAATGCTGGGTCAAAAGTATACATACAGCAATGTTAATATTTGGTTACATGTCCCTTGGCAAGTTTCACTGCAATAAGGCGCTTTTGGTAAAATCCACAAGCTTCTGGCAAGCTTCTGGTTGAATTTTCGACCACTCCTCTTGACAAAATTGGTGCAGTTCAACTAAATTTGTTGGTTTTCTGACATGGACTTGTTTCTTTAGCATTGTCCACACGTTTAAGTCAGGACTTTGGGAAGGCCATTCTAAAACCTTAATTCTAGCCTGATTTAGCCATTCCTTTACCACTTTTGACGTGTGTTTGGGGTCATTGTCCTGTTGGAACACCCAACTGCGCCCAAGACCCAATCTCCGAGCTGATGATTTTAGGTTGTCCTGAAGAATTTGGACGTAATCCTCATTTTTCATTGCCCCATTTATTCTCTGTAAAGCACCAGTTCCATTGGCATGGTTCCATTTTTGTTTCATCTGACATCAAATAGACAAAGATAAGACCTTCTGGAGGAAAGTTCTGTGGTCAGATGAAACTAAAATTGAGCTGTTTGGCCACAATACTCAGCTATATGTTTGGAGGAGAAAAGGTGAGGCCTTTAATCCCAGGAACAACATGCCTACATACCGCCAAGCATGGTGGTGGTCATATTATGCTGTGGGCCTGTTTTTGTCATGTCTTGTGATCATGTCTAGTTTAGTTATGTTCTGTTTGGTTAAAACTCCATAGTTCCTGTTTTTTAGGCATCCTTGTTTGTTTTGTCACCATGGCGACCCATTATTTTTACCTGTCCTCATGAGACTCACGCACCTGTTTGTTATCAGAGAGACTATTATTTAAGCCATAGTTGCCAGGTAGTTGACCTGGCGTCATTACTCTGCACTCTGTTTATGCTCAATCCATGCCATTGTTCCATGCTCATCCCATGCTTTTTCAAGTCTTTTGTTTCATGTCCATAGTCTACATTAAGTGTAAGTTCTTGTTTCCTTAGCCAAGTTTGTGTCTTCGCCTTGTGCGCGCTTTTTGTTTACACTTTTTATTGTAGAAATTAAATCATGTCTTTACCTTCACGCCATGTCCGTTCCAATTCTTATGCATCTCGGGAAAACAATCCACGCAGGAAACTGCACCATAGTCCAAGTTTTGACAGTTTTGCTGCCAATTGAACTGGTGCTTTACAGAAAGTAAATGGGACAATGAAAAAGGAGGATTACCTCCAAATTCTTCAGGACAACCTAAAATCATCAGCCCGGAGGTTAGGTCTTGGGCGCCGTTGGGTGTTCCAACAGGATAATGACCCCAAACACACGTCAAAAGTGGAATGGCTAAATCAGGCTATAATTAAGGTTTTAGAATGGCCTTCTAAAAGTCCTGACTTAAACGTGTGGACAATGCTGAAGAAACAAGTCCATGTCAGAAAAACCAACAAATTTAGCTGAACCGCACCAATTTTGTCAAGAGGAGTGGTCAAAAATTCAACCATAAGCTTGTGGATGGCTACCAAAAGCGCCTTATTGCAGTGAAACTTGCCAAGGGACATGTAACCAAATATTAACATTGCTGTATGTATACTTTTGACCCAGCAGATTTGGTCACATTTTCAGTAGACCCATAATAAATTCATAAAAGAACCAAACTTCATGAATGTTTTTTTGTGACCAACAAGTATGTGCTCCAATCACTCTATCACAAAAAAATAAGAGCTGTAGAAATTATTGGAAACTCAAGACAGCCATGACATCATGTTCTTTACAAGTGTATTTAAACTTTTGACGACGACTGTATGTATTTATATATATATATATATATATATATATATATATATATATATATATATATATATATATATACCGTATTTTTGGAGTATAAGTCGCACCGGAGTATAAGTTGCACCAGCCGAAAATGCATAATAAAGAAGGAAAAAAACACATATAAGTCGCACTGGAGTATAAGTCGCATTTTTGGGGGAAATTTATTAAAAAAAAAACAACACCAAGAATAGACATTTGAAAGGCAATTTAAAATAAATAAAGAATAGTGAACAACAGGCTGAATAAGTGTACGTTATATGAGGCATAAATAACCAACTGAGAACGTGCCTGGTATGTTAATGTAACATATTATGGTAAGAGTCATTGAAATAACTATAACATATAGAACATGCTATACTTTTACCAAACAATCTGTCACTTCTAATCGCTAAATCCCATAAAATCTTATACGTCTAGTCTCTCACGTGAGTGAGCTAAATAATATTATTTGATATTTCACGGTAATGTGTTAATAATTTCACACGTAAGTCGCTCCTGAGTATAAGTCGCACCCCCGGCCAAACTATGAAAAAACTGCGACTTATAGTCCGAAAAATATGGTATATATATATATACAGCCCGGCCCCCGGCCAAATTGTTTCAACCCAATGTGGCCCCCAAGTCAAAAAGTTCGGGGACCCCTGCCTTAGTGTGATAGCAACATACTGGCACATTCAATAGAAATAAAATGGGTTAAAAAAGTAATAAATATAAGCAACATAAGTAAACATTTACAAGAAAAACGTTGCTCTACTAGAAAAATGTTGCAATGCTAAGAAAATAAAGTCATAATGTAACGAAAAAATAAATTCATAATATTATGAAAAAAACAAGGTATAAAAACTAAATGTTTTCACATTACATAACTTTATTCTTGTCAAAAATATTATGCCAAACACAGTGCAGGTGCGTCACACCGTGTTCAACAGCGTCTGTGGCCTTTGTACCCCCTGTGTGTGTTTTTCCCTGCACCACGCACTTCTCCTGCAACTTTAAGTAACTCAAGTTGAGAAATAAAAGCACTTCATAGTTACAGCTCTTGTGTTGAGCATTAATACAGACGAGATTAAGTCGCCCTCGGCGAATAACAACAAAAGGAGGGGGTGGGGGGGGGGGCACTTGGGGGGGTGGTAACAAGGTTAATAAAGATCATAGCATCACACAAACACATGGAAAACATCAGCAGAGTGACCCCCCTACGTTGAGACACCTATCCCATTGAGCAAGCACACCGACGAGCCAATCACAATTCTGTTACCAACGGCAACTACTCCTGTTTACCCCTGCCGCGTCGTAATCCTGCAATCTGATTGGCTTCTGGCGGGGGGCCTGAGTACACTGCTGCTCCCTCCCCCTTTTTTTTTTCCATTGCTACAGATTAAGTAACTCAGGCCAAAACAAAAAGGGTTTATTTTTGTTTTTCACCACGTACGTTACACGAAGCCGCGTAAATACGCAAGCTTATATAGATCCGCGTGTATTTGCCATGATGGAGGATATAAGGACGAGAGGAAGTGAGAGGATCAGGAGGAGGGGTGAACTTGTACCACTGTTGCCATGCACCACTCAGTGTGTTACTAGGTTAAGTATGCTGTGTTGCTCAGGGGGGAAAAGGGGTGCAAGAAAGAGGGCGAAATTGCATCACTCCCTTTTGCAAAGTCCTTGAAAAACACCTCTCTCTCTCTATGCATAATGTGTAAATTCAAATCATCTGCTCGAGGGGGGGTAGAGCGCAGCCTATCATGCTTCAACATGAAAAATAAAATGTTCCAAGTGTGCCGCTTTTCCTCGGAAGTCGTAATTGTTGCTCCTAAGTCCTTTTTGGACGCTGAGATAAGATATGCCGCCAACGGCGTGGACAGTCAGTCCAGTCCAGATCCGGTATCTGTTACGCAATACCGTCTCAGGTTGGAGAAGTGTGATGTTGTTGTTGGTTTTTTTTAGAGCACACAAGGCACCTGACGACAATCTGTGTGGACCTTTAACTAATGCTTTTGTGTGTTGAGGTTATGTATGTGTCACATGCAGCAAAAAACACAGGGTTTGTTTGTGCACACGTTGTTGCTGCATCACAGCCTGACTCATAGCCCTGACCTGTGCACGAGTGACGACAAACTGCGCGCAAACATGGCCTTCCACGACATTCCCACCCTGCTTTTTTGGCTTTTTTCCTTCACTTGTTTACTCTGCAGCTGCCTCCTTCGCACTCGAGGAAATCACTCTGCACTGCAAAAGATAGATGGATAGATACAAACCCAGTTTCCATATGAGTTGGGAAATTGTGTTAGATGTAAATATAAACGGACTACAACGATTTGCAAATCCCTTTCAACCCATATTCAATGAATGCACTACAAAGACAAAATATTTGATGTTCAAACTCAAACTTTATTTTTTTTTTGCAAAAAATAATTAACTTAGAATTTCATGGCTGCAACACGTGCCAAAGTAGTTGGGAAAGGGCATGTTCACCACTGTGTTACATGGCCTTTCCTTGTAACAACACTCAGTAAATGTTTAGGAACTGAGGAGACACATTTTTTAAGCTTCTCAGGTGGAATTCTTTCCCATTCTTGCTTGATGTACAGCTTAAGTTGTTCAACAGTCCGGGGGTCTCCGTTGTGGTATTTTAGGCTTTATAATGCGCCACACATTTTCAATGGGAGACAGGTCTGGACTACAGGCAGGCCAGTATAGTACCCGCACTCTTTTACTATGAAGCCACGTTGATGTAACACGTGGCTTGGCATTGTCTTGCTGAAATAAGCAGGGGCGTCCATGGCAACGTTGCTTGGATGGCAACATATGTTGCTCCAAAACCTGTGTGTACCTTTCAGCATTAATGGCGCCTTCACAGATGTGTAAGTTACCCATGTCTTGGGCATTAATACACCCCCATACCATCACAGATGCTGGCATTTCAACTTTGCGCCTATAACAATCCGGATGGTTCTTTTCCTCTTTGGTCCGGAGGACACGACGTCCACAGTTTCCAAAAACAATTTGAAATGTGGACTCGTCAGACCACAGAACACTTTTCCACTTTGCATCAGTCCATCTTAGATGAGCTCAGGCCCAGCGAAGCCGACGGCGTTTCTGGGTGTTGTTGATAAACGGTTTTTGCCTTGCATAGGAGAGTTTTAACTTGCACTTACAGATGTAGCGACCAACTGTAGTTACTGACAGTGGGTTTCTGAAGTGTTCCTGAGCCCATGTGGTGATATCCTTTACACACTGATGTTGCTTGTTGATGCAGTACAGCCTGAGGGATTGAAGGTCACGGGCTTAGCTGCTTACGTGCAATGATTTCTCCAGATTCTTTGAACCCTTTGATGATATTACGGACCGTAGATGGTGAAATCCCTAAATTCCTTGCAATAGCTGGTTGAGAAAGGTTTTTCTTAAACTGTTCAACAATTTGCTCACGCATTTGTTGACAAAGTGGTGACCCTCGCCCCATCTTTGTTTGTGAATGACTGAGCATTTCATGGAATCTACTTTTATACCCAATCATGGAACCCACCTGTTCCCAATTTGCCTGTTCACCTGTGGGATGTTCCAAATAAGTGTTTGATGAGCATTCCTCAACTTTATCAGAATTTATTGCCACCTTTCCCAACTTCTTTGTCACGTGTTGCTGGCATCAAATTCTAAAGTTAATGATTATTTGCAAAAAAAAAAAATGTTTATCAGATTGAACATCAAATATGTTGTCTTTGTAGCATATTCAACTGAATGTGGGTTGAAAATGATTTGCAAAGCATTGTATTCCGTTTATATTTACATCTAACACAATTTCCCAACTCATGGAAACGGGGTTTGTAGAATATCAAGTGTTGCAAAGCTGTGTCATCAACACTCACAAGTATAAAACTACTTTTTTAAAGTAATAATTTTTTATTTCAAGAATGAAAAAAACAAATCATGACTTTGACACAATTGTGTCTCATATAAAAACAGATGACAGCCAAATGGACTTTGCTGTTTTATTTTCAATGAAACAATAGAAAATAGGTACTCATATAGTAGTACAGTTGTTATTAGTGAGAATATACTTATTTTAAGGTATTTTTGGGTTCGTTGAGGTTAGCTAATTTTACTTGTTTTGGAAAGTCTTGACAAGCCAAATTTTCTTGTTCTATCGGCAGATAATTTTGCTTAGTTCAAATAAAATACCCTTAATTTTTGGGTTTTTTTTCTTGTTTTTGAACAATGACTTTTTGCAGTGTATACCGATTTCAAATTGTGATCATTGTAGATTCATTACCTTACTCACAGTGGCACTGCTCATTACCTGGAGAAGGATCTAGCACACAATCGGTAAATGGTCCGTGTTTATATAGCGCTTTACTATACCTGGAACGATACCCAAAGCGCTTCACATTACACGCCACATTAACCCATTCACACATTCACACACTGATGTTGGAAGCTGCCATGCAAGGCGCTAACCACGACCCATCAGGAGCAAGGTGGGTAAAGTCTCTTGCCCAAGGACAGCCATTACAAAAAGCACACCTCAATCTGAACTTGTATGAGTTTGAGTCAAATCCTGATTCTTAATCATTAATGATGTATACACGCAGACTAATCATGCCATTTATTTTGACCGCACATGCTTCTTTACCTTTTTTTTTTTTTTTGGTCCTGTCCAACTTCCCAGGCAAATACAGAAGTACATATTTACTTTACAAAAGAGAAGTGTGGGATACTTCTCTTGTTGCCTTATTTGTATTTGACTTTATTAAATTGATTTATTTTATTATTTGGTGCAGCCGGGCAGGAGGGGATATTAAGAGAAAAAAAAGGAGGACAGAGGGGGAAATTGTGGGGACAAGAGAGGGATAAGACAGAGAGACAACAAAAACAACAAACACAACAATAACAACAACAATAGAACAGCATCAGCGAATACGATATGTACAAATATGATGGTAAAAGTGATAGCAAAGTTAGTGAAAGAAATATTAATAACACAGAAATGACAACGAGGATTATTACACTACAAATGGAGCAATACAAATACCGATAGAAATAGCACTATTGATACTAAATAATAACAATAATTGCCTCTTATATCAACAATACAATTGTTTCACATTAAAAATGTCCGATAATGGCTTTTTTGTCGATATCCGATATACCGATATTGTCCAACTCTTAATTACCGATACCGATATCAACCGATACAGATATATACAGTTGTGGAATTAACACATTGTTATGCCTAATTTTGTTGTGATGCCCTGCTGGATGCATTAAGTAACAAGGTTTTCCAAAATAAATAAACTGAATTTATGGAGAAAAGTGCCAACATGGCACTATGCCATATTTATTATCTAAGTCCCAAAATGCTTTTTTTTTTAACATGCCTCCAAACAGCAGCTTGGAATTTGGGACATGCTCTCCCTGAGAGAGCATGAGGAGGTTGAGGTGGGCGGGGTTAGGGGTAGCGGGGGGTGTAGATTGTAGCGTCCCGGAAAAGTTAGTGCTGCAAGGGGTTCTGGGTATTTGTTCTGTTGTGTTTATGTTGTGTTACGGTGCGGATGTTCTCCCGAAATGTGTTTGTCATTCTTGTTTGGTGTGGGTTCACAGTGTGGCGCATATTTGTAACAGTGTTAAAGTTGTTTATACGGCCACCCTCAGTTTGACCTGTATGGCTGTTGACCAAGTATGCATTTGCATTCACTTGCGAGTGTGTCAAAAGCCAGATATAAGGCAGTATCTTTAAGGTTTATTGGCATTCTGTACTTCTTCCGACGTCCATGTACACAGCGGCGTTTTAAAAAGTCATACATTTTACTTTTTGAAACCGATACCGATAATTTTGAAACCGATACCGATCATTTCCGATATTAAATTATAAAGCATTTATCGGCCGATAATATCGGCAGTGCAATATTATCGGACATCCCTATTTCACACGCAACAATACATATATGTAATGATAACTTGAAATACAAAAGAAAGCAGATAAATGGAGGGGAAGAAGGAGAAGCGAACTGTATTAACCTTGTAGATTGTTATAGTAACAATAGGTGAAGCTTTGTCAGTGTGCCGTGTGTCACCCGGTTTCCCCTAGGGCAGGTGTCGGAGCCGCGGCTCTTTATCTGAAGCTTTTTCAAAAATTTATGAAAAATGGAAAAAGATGAGGGGAGAAAATATATATTTTTTTGTTTGTTTTAATATGGTTTCTGTAGGAGGACAAACATGACACAAACCTCCCTAATTGTTATAAAGCACACTGTTTATATTAAACATGCTTCACTGATTCGAGTATTTGACGAGCACCGTTTTGTCCTACTAATTTTGGCGGTCCTTGAACTCACCGTAGTTTGTTTACATTTCTCCGACTTTCTAGGACATGTTTTATGCCACTTCTTTTTCTGTCTCATTTTGTCCACCAGACTTTTAAGGTTGTGCATGAATGCACAAAGGTGAGTTTTGTTGATGTTATTGACTTGTGTGGAGTGCTAATCAGACATATTTGGTCACTGCATGACTGCAAGCTAATCGATGCTAACATGCTATTTAGGCTAGCTATATGTACATATTGCATCATTATGCCTCATCTGTAGGTATATTTGAGGTCATTTAGTTTCCTTTAAGTCATCTTAATTCAATTTATATCTCATGACACACTATCTGTATGTCTATGGCTTTTAATTTTTTGCGGCTCCAGACAGATTTGTTTTTGTATTTTTAGTCCAATATGGCTCTTTCTACATTTTGGGTTGCCGACCCCTGCCCTAGGGTAACAACGTTAATATATGTTTGATGGAACGTGATTATATGCATGAGTGTATGTAAGCACATGCTCCTTTACCCTAACCGTGGATGGTTACCTAAAAGGCGGTGCGAGTGGTTACTTAGTCAGTCATCAGGTCAAAGCATACGTCAGTGGAAAGATGAGTGAGGAGATTATGACTCGTGTGCTCACTGGTAAATTTTACTTCAAAATACACCATGACTACACTTTAGATAAAACTGTTACCATGTTTTTTGCAAATAAATGGTGTGCATTCAAGCAAGATATTTCAAAAAACGGATGACATTCTGACCATAACCATGCATTCATATCTACATTCTTATATCTCATATCCAAAGTATTTTTAAAGTCATTTAAAATGTTTGTGTATTGATTTATTTATGTTTTTATCCCCCCAAAAATGTTTTTATTTACCATGACGATAATCAGGATGATTTCTGTCACAATAACTGTGATATGAAATTTTAGTTACACATCCCTGTCTACCAGTGACTTGACCTTTCACTGTGCTTTAAATAACTTATTCCTTCACACACTGCAAAAAGTCAGTGTTCAAAAACAAGAAAAAAAAACAAAAAAACATTTGGGGTATTATATTTGAACTAAGCAAAATTATTTGCCAATAGAACAAGTAAATTTGGCTTGTCAAGACTTTCCAAAACAAGTAAAATTAGCTAACCTCAATGAACCCAAAAATACCTTAAAATAAGTATATTCTCACTAATAACAAGTGCACTTTTCTTGGTAGAAAAAAAAGAGACCTTTTTGCTCAATATATTGAAAAATATTCTTAAATTAAGTAAATGCTAGTACCATCATCTTGACATAATGATATGTGCTCGGCATGACATTTCTTGAAACCAGCAAACTTATACTAAAAACTAATTTATTGTTCTTAATGGAAAGGCAACAAGGCTTGTTACTCTCGGGGTTTCCTAGCCGCTCAGGCAAATCATATGGTCTAAAAATGCATTTTTCCATCGATAACATGACATCATCGCGCCAAGTGTGTGCTCTTTCAGTCAATTAGTGCGCATATATACAGCCAAGCCCCCGGCCCAAAAAATGTTAATTGTAATTTTGAGGAATTTATCTGAATGTGCATGAACTATTTCTGTTCAAAATTGTTTGAAATGTCACATTTTAAATGTTTAAATATTAACTGTCCGTTTACTGTACTGTGCCAACTGTACTACTATATGAGTACGTATTTTCTATTGTTTCATTGAAAATAAAACAGCAAAGTCAATTTGGCTGTCATCTGTTTTAATTATGAGACACAATTGTGTCAAAATCATGATTTTTTTTCATGCTTGAAATAAGAAAATATTACTTTAAAAAAGTAGTTTTATACTTGTGAGTGTTGATGACACAGCTTTGCAACAGTTGATATTCTAGTTTCAAGCATGTTTTACTCAATATAGGTCTTAAAATCTCAGCTACAAGCTGTAATATCTTACTGAGATAATTTAGGACCAAAACCCTTAAAACAAGTAAAACACTCTAACATAAAATCTGCTTAGTGAGAAGAATTTTCTTATTAGACAGAAAATAAGCAAATATCACCCTTATATGAGATATTTAATCTTACTTAGATTTCAGTTTTTGCAGTACATTCAGAGAATCTCTACCATCATTGAGGACCTTTTCAGTCACTATTTACGTACTCGTTGGTCGATCAATATGTCAATAATTACAGCAGCACCACCAGCTGGCCCTAATGGTGTGTTCCATTTACCTCAGAAGTTGGAGGTCGGCGCTGGTAAAGACGTCACAGCCGAGCTATGAGCGTTCCGGTTACAAAGTCAGAAATCAAAATGGGCATATCCATGAAAGCTATTGTTACGCTTGCCTTATCTGAATTTAAACAACTTCTAGACAATCATGCGCTCATTCTACAACCTTCAAAAAGGGTGGATGAAGCACAAAGACGCCACGGCTGGCAATGTAGAACGTATATACCACAAGAAAAAGGGTAATTTACGAATGCTTGGTACTTGAACATTGCTATTCTACGCTGTGATGTATTAACCCATGGCCTTCCATCTGTTGATGTATTGACATTAGGGATGTCTGATAATATCGGACTGCCGATATTATCGGCCGATAAATGCTTTAAAATGTAATATCGGAAATTATCGGTATCGGTTTCAAAATTATCGGTATCGGTTTCAAAAAGTAAAATTAATTACTTTTTAAAACGGCGTTGTGTACCGTATTTTTCGGAGTATAAGTCGCTCCGGAGTATAAGTCGCACCGGCCGAAAATGCATAATAAAGAAGGAAAAAAACATATATACGTCGCACTGGAGTATAAGTCGCATTATTTGGGGGAAATGTATTTGATAAAACCCAACGCCAAGAATAGACATTTGAAAGGCAATTTTAAATAAATAAAGAATAGTTAACAACAGGCTGAATAAGTGTACGTTATATGAGGCATAAATAACCAACTGAGAACGTGCCTGGTATGTTAACGTAACATATTATGGTAAGAGTCATTCAAATAACTATAACATATAGAACATGCTATATGTTTACCCAACAATCTGTGATTCCTAATCGCTAAATCCCATGAAATCTTATACGTCTAGTCTCTTACGTGAATGAGCTAAATAATATTATTTGATATTTTACGGTAATGTGTTAATAATTTCACACATAAGTCGCTCCTGAGTATAAGTCGCACCCCCGGCCAAACTATGAAAAAAACTGCGACTTATAGTCCGAATAATACGGTACACGGACGTAGGGAGAAGTACAGAGCGCCAATAAACCTTAAAGGCACTGCCTTTGCGTGCCGGCCCAATCACATAATATCTACGGCTTTTCACACACACCAGCCATACAGGTCACACTGAGGGCGGCCGCATAAACAACTTTAACACTGTTACAAATATGCGCCACACTGTGAACCCACACCAAACAAGAATGACTAACACATTTCGGGAGATCATCCGCAACACAACATAAACACAACAGAACAAATACCCAGAACCCCTTGCAGCACTAACTCTTCCGGGATGCTACAATATACACACACAACACCGCCCCCCAAGCCCCCAACCTCAACCTCCTCATGCTCTCTCAGGGAGAGCATGTCCCAAATTCCAAACTTCTGTTTTTGAGGCATGTTAAAAAAAAATAATGCACTTTGTGACTTTAATAATAAATATGGCAGTGCCATGTTGGCATTTTTTTTTCCCATTACTTGAGTTGATTTATTTTGGGAAAACCTTGTTACATTGTTTAATGCATCCAGCGGGGCATCACAACAAAATTAGTCATAATAATGTGTTAATTCCACGACTGTATATATCGGTATCGGTAATTAAGAGTTGGACAATATCGGATATCGGCAAAAAAGCCATTATCGGACATCTCTAATCGACATACTGTTAACCTAATTCTTATTTGACTAAGCTTCGTCAATGCAGAATTTTAGACGTAGCTCTCGTACTGGGTTTCATGTGTTTGTACCTAATGTTGTGTCCGGTGCCTGCACAGAGTTCACAATGTGCAACTGTGTATGTGCATGGTTGTCCTCAGTAGGGAAGAATGAGTGCTTCAATTCCAGCTCGCAAGGGCTGCAAATAACTAGCGTGATTTAATCTGGAATTTACTCCAACCGTGCAATGCGTCTACTACTTTTTTTTGGGAAGACGTACCCTTGAATCAAATCAACTCACAATGACCGTCTGCATGCCAGGCTAGCAAATAACTTGCAATGTATACTTGTTATTGTTTGCGAGCGATAGTGTTTTCCTCCAGGCTGGTACCTTGTGTCCCAATTTGCATGAAGTGAGCGCGGGGATTCCTGGCATGGCTCAGAGTCCACGCGCCTGCGGAAGGCTGAGCTCAGCTATGCCAATAATGCGTCAGCCCCAACGAGGTTGCCGGCTACTCCCCATATTTGGCGAATCACTTGACTCCGCTCCACCTCAGACTGTCTGGTCGACGCACTAAACACTAAAGTATGACGAGAATGTCAAACGAAAGGGTGGAATGCGTGCATGGGAAAAGAGCGTGCATTCATTAAATAGTTGGTGGTTAATGATTGGAAACTTCCAAACAGCTTGTCTCCTTCGCATCTCCTCATGTTGCACTATTGATTAGCACCAGGGTGCGATATGTTTACACACCTTAAGAGTGTTTGGTAGCTCATTTCCTGTGAAGTCGTTTCACGCTAATCGCAGAGAGGAGGGGCAGGAAATTAGAAATGCTAAAGCCTGCGTTCAGCTGCCACGTTGCCAGGCCCACGTGATATTTTATATGCATCTAGTCATAGGGAGAGTTGATATCAGCAATGAAGAAACACACACACACACACCTTCAATCGTCACAGATGTCAGCCATTGAACCCATCCAGATGCCAGTGAATAAACAAGACTGATGCAACCCCAAGACACAGTCTCTTGAAAACAAAGATCCTGCAAAACACCTTCCACTTGTGCACAGATAGAACTGCCCTCACGCAAATTCAAGTAATGCACTATAAATAGCGGAGAAACCACTCTTTTTTTTTAGCTACTGGAAAAAAAAAACATTTTAAAGGAGGGGTTCTGGATTCTTACAAGAACTCTGTGGAGATCAGAAACATTCAGAGAGAGAGTCACTGATAGAGATGTCCGATATTCCGATATTGTCCAACTCTTAATTACCAATACCGATATCAACTGATACCGATATATACAGTTGTGGAATTAACGCATTATTATGCGTAATTTTGTTGTGATTAGGGATGTCCGATAATGGCTTTTTTGCCGATATTCGATATTGTCCAACTCTTAATTACCGATACCGATATCAACCGATACCGATGTATACAGTTGTGGAATTAACGCATTATTATGCGTAATTTTGTTGTGATTAGGGATGTCCGATAATGGCTTTTTTGCCGATATCCCGATATTGTCCAACTCTTAATTACCGATACCGATATATACAGTCGTGGAATTAACACATTATTATGCCTAATTAGGACAACCAGGTATGGTGAAGATAAGGTCCTTTTAAAAAAAAATTAAAAAATAAGATAAATAAATAAATAAAAAATTATTGAATAAAAAAGAAAGTAAAACAATATAAAAACAGCTACATAGAAACTGGTAATTAATGAAAATGAGTCAAATTAACTGTTAAAGGTTAGTACTATTAGTGGACCAGCAGCACGACTTACGGACTGTATCCCTTGCCGACTGTATTGATATATATTGATATATAATGTAGGAACCAGAATATTAATAACAGAAAGAAACAACCCTTTTGTGTGAATGAGTGTGAATGGGGGAGGGAGTTTTTTTTGGGTTGGTGCACTAATTGTAAGTGTTTTTTATGGTGATTTTATTAAAAAAAAAAAAAAAACGATACCAGGCCGATATTATCGGACATCTATAGTTGTGATGCCCCGCTGGATGCATTAAACAATGTAACAAGGTTTTCCAAAGCAAGAGAACAACTTAAACCTAAGTTATGGAAAAAAAGTGCCAACATGACACTGCCATATTTATTATTTAAGTCACAAAGTGCATTTTTTTTTAACATGCCTCAAAACAACAGCTTGGAATTTGGGACATGCTCTCCCTGAGAGAGCATTAGGAGGTTGAGGTGGGCGGGATTAGGGGGGGCGGGGTTCTGGGTATTTGTTCTGTTGTCTTTATGTTGTGTTACAGTGCGGAATGTTCTCCCGAAATGTGTTTGTCATTCTTGTTCGGTGTGGGTTCACAGTGTGGCGCATATTTGTAACAGTGTTAAAGTTGTTTATACGGCCACCCTCAGTGTGACCTGTATGGCTGTTGATCAAGTATGCTTTGCATTCACTTGTGAGTGTGTCAAAAGCCGTAGATATTATGTGACCGGGCTGACACGCAAGGGCGGCGTTTTAAAAAGTCATCAATTTTACTTTTTGAAACCGATACCGATAATTTTGAAACCGATACCGATAATTTCCGACATTTATCGGACTGCCGATATTATCGGACGTCCCTAGTCACTGATCATTATTTTTCATTATAGTGGATGAAGGGAAAAATAGTAAAGTCAAACTGCAAATTTCTTTTTTTTAAATGTGGTGTTTTTGTAGCCTGCAGGACAGCGTGGCAGACAATTTTCTGGAGTGTGCTGCAAAAAGGACTTTCCATTATGATGGAGGTTGGTGCACTGGGCCGCTTTCAGTGATTTCCAGCGTGGAACTGTAATAGGATGCCACCTGTGCAACAAATCCAGTCGTGAAATTTCCTCGCTCTTAAATATTCCAAAGTCAACTGTCGGCTTTATTATAAGAAAATGGAAGAGTTTGGGAACAACAGCAACTCAGCCATGAAGTGGTAGGAGTGTGAAATTTGGTGGAGGAGGAATTATGGTGTGGGGTTGGTTTTCAGGAGTTGGGCTTGGCCCCTTAGTTCCAGTGAAATGAACTTTGAATGCTCCAGGATACCAAAACATTTTGGATAATTCCATGCTCCCAACCTTGTGGGAACAGTCTGGAGCGGGCCCCGTCCTCCAACATGACCAGTGCACAAAGCAAGGTCCATAAAGACATGGATGACAGAGTCTGGTGTGGATGAACTTGACTGGCCTGCACAGAGTCCTGACCTGAACCCGATAGAACACCTTTGGGATGAATTAGAATGGAGACTGAGAGCCAGGCCTTCTCGACCAACATCAGTGTGTGACCTCACCAATGCGTTTTTGGAAGAATGGTGGAAAATTCCTATAAACACACTCCGCAACCTTGTGGACAGCCTTCCCAGAAGAGTTGAAGCTGTAATAGCTGCAAAAAGGTAGACCGACATCATATTGAATGAACCCTATGGGTTAGGAATGGGATGACACTTCAAGTTCATATGTGAGTATAGGATGGTATATATAGAGATATATATGGAATATCGAGTTTAAGTAAAAATATATCGAGATATACTTTTTCGTCCATATCGCCCAGCCCTAGTCCTAGGACAGACTCCTTCGCTTAGAACTAATCCCGCACATAGAGGTAGCAGTACAGCGACACTTTGCGCAGTGGAGGTGCAGCAGTTGTCTTTGAGAACTCAAAAGGCCCAAAATATCCATCCATCCATCCATTTTCTACCGCTTGTTCCTTTCGGAAATAGCTGCATTCGGGCGGAAGGCAGGGTACACCCTGGACAAGTTGCCACCTCATCACAGGGCCAACACAGATAGACAGACAACATTCACACTCACATTCACACACTAGGGCCAATTTAGTGTTGCCTATCAACCTATCCCCAGGTGCACACTGCAAAAACTGAAATGTAAGTAAGATTAAATATCTCAAATAAGGGTGATATTTGCTTATTTTCTGTCTGATAAGATAATTATTCTCACTAAGCAGATTTTATGTTAGAGTGTTTTACTTGTTTTAAGGGTTTTGGTCCTAAATGATCTCAGTAAGATATTACAGCTTGTTGCTGAGATTTTATGATCTATATTGAGTAAAACATGCTTGAAACTAGAATTACAAGTGTTGCAAAGCTGGCACAGTGGTTGAAAATCACTGGCTTAGTGAGAATAATTATCTTATCAGACAGAAAATAAGCAAATATCACCCTAATTTGAGATATTAATTTTACTTAGATTTCAGTTTTTGCAGTGTGGCAACTCAAATGGCTTGCACAATCTTCTATAATTGGCATTATAGCTCAAATGTTTTGCTTGGTTTTCACTTAGTTGGTGACTAATTATTTGATCAGTTTACGTATCGTACTGGCAGCAATTCGTATCATAGCCTCATCTGCAATGACCTGCAATGTGACTATGTCACTTTACACCCCTCCAGGGCACATGCTGAATCTCAAAGTGTAGGTCAGGTGTTAGTGCATGTGTGTGTGCATGTGTGTGTGTGTGTGTGCATGCGTGCGTGTTTAACCAGGTCACCCTCACTTCAGAGGCTCACTCACAGCTGTTTTGCACTGATTGTAGGTTGTGCGAAAACACCGCAAAGTGCTGCCGTGGCTTCTGGGCTAAGAGTCATGTCACCTCATCCCTCGAAGTGTAGTGTAGTCATCCCAGGTGTGTGAGTGTTGTGTGTTGACAATACGTACGCCTAACCCACACGATAGCCACAATAATGAACAACGCACTACCCTAGTGAGTAATCTGGCACCCCGAGAGATGTGTGTATTGGCGGAATACACCAATTAAATGTTAAAGGCAGCTTATTTTAGCCAAGTAATTATGCATTGTGTTAACATATGTATGACTGCATCACTTTACAGCCACGAAAATGAACAACACTCTACTCTAGTGAGTAATCCACCACCTTGAGAAATATGTGTATTGGTGGAATACACAAAAAAATGCTCAGAGCATCTTATTTCAGGAGGATAGAAATGTTATCATGCTTTAAAGGGCCTGTTTGCAACTTGCTCAAAGTTTTTTTTTAAACCAAAAAATATAGAAAGAACACAACCAGCTATAGCGTATGTTACTATTAGTGGTTTAACAGAACATGTATATTTCTTAAAGGTCTATAGTTTTCACAATTACTAACTATTAGGGTTGTACGATATACCGGTATTAGTATAGTACCGCGATACTAATGAATCGTAGACCGGTACTACCGGTCCGGACACCGTAGCTCACCGACGTCAAAATGTAAACAAACGCCATTGGTGGGTCTATACCTAACATCCACTGTAATAATACTAAGTACAGTAGAGTATCTAATCGATACTACTATGAATACGTCAATATTTTTTGGCATCACAACATCTTCTTTCGTTTTTTTCAAATGTATGTTATGTTTATAAACTTAGGAAATACTGTATGTCCCTGGACACATGAGGACTATGAATATGACCAATGTCTGATACTGTAACGACTTGGTATCGGATTGATACCCACATTTGTGGTATCATCCAAAACTAACGTAAAGTATCCATACAACAGAAGAATAAGTGATTATTACATTTTAACAGAAGTGTAGCTAGAACATGTTAAAAGAGAAAGTAAGCAGATATTAACAGTAAATTAACAAGTAGATTAATAATTCATTTTCTACCACTTGTCCTTAATAATGTTGACAAAATAATAGAATGGAAAATGACACAAAATGTGACTGCATATGTCAGGGCTATATGAATACACTTTGATTGATTGATGTATATATATATATATATATATACAAACCCGTTTCCATATGAGTTGGGAAATTGTGTTGGATGTTGGAATACAATGATTTGCAAATCCTTTTCAACCCATATTCAATTGAATGCACTACAAAGACAAGATATTTTATGTTCAAACTCATAAACTTTTTTTTTTTTTGCAAATAATAATTAACAACACGTGCCAAAGTAGTTGGGAAAGGGCATGTTCACCACTGTGTTACATGGCCTTTCCTTTTAACAACACTCAGTAAACGTTTGGGAGGCACATTTTTTAAGCTTCTCAGGTGGAATTCTTTCCCATTCTTGCTTGATGTACAGCTTAAGTTGTTCAACAGTCCGGGGGTCTCCAATGTGGTATTTTAGGCTTCATAATGCGCCACACATTTTCAATGGGAGACAGGTCTGGACTACAGGCAGGCCAGTCTAATACCCGCACTCTTTTACTATGAAGCCACGTTGATGTAACACGTGGCTTGGCATTGTCTTGCTGAAATAAGCAGGGGCGTCCATGGTAACGTTGCTTGGATGGCAACATATGTTGCTCCAAAACCTGTATGTACCTTTCAGCATTAATGGCACCTTCACAGATGTGTAAGTTACCCATGTCTTGGGCACTAATACACCCCCATACCATCACAGATGCTGACTTTTCAACTTTGCGCCTATAACAATCCGGATGGTTCTTTTCCTCTTTGGTCCGGAGGACACGACGTCCTCAGTTTCCAAAAACAATTTGAAATGTGGACTCGTCAGACCACAGAACACTTTTCCACTTTGTATCAGTCCATCTTAGATGAGCTCAGGCCCAGCGAAGCCGACGGCGTTTCTGGGTGTTGTTGATTAACGGTTTTCGCCTTGTATTGGAGAATTTTAACTTGCAATTACAGATGTAGCGACCAACTGTAGTTACTGACAGTGGGTTTCTGAAGTGTTCCTGAGCCCATGTGGTGATATCCTTTACACACTGATGTTGCTTGTTGATGCAGTACAGCCTGAGGGATTGAAGGTCACGGGCTTAGCTCCTTACGTGCAGTGATTTCTCCAGATTCTCTGAACCCTTCGATGATATTACGGACCGTATATGGTGAAATCCCTAAATTCCTTGCAATAGCTGGTTGAGAAAGGTTTTTCTTAAACTGTTCAACAATTTGCTCACGCATTTGTTGACAAAGTGGTGACCCTCGCCCCATCTTTGTTTGTGAAAGACTGAGCATTTCATGGAATCTACTTTTATACCCAATCATGGCACCCACCTGTTCCCAATTTGCCTGTTCACCTGTGGGATGTTCCAAATAAGTGTTTGATGAGCATTCCTCAACTTTATCAGTATTTATTGCCACCTTTCCCAACTTCTTTGTCACGTGTTGCTGGCATCAAATTCTAAAGTTAATGATTATTTGCAAAAAAAAAAAAAATGTTTATCAGTTTGAACATCAAATATGTTGTCTTTGTAGCATATTCAACTGAATATGGGTTGAAAATGATTTGCAAATCATTGTATTCCGTTTATATTTACATCTAACACAATTTCCCAACTCATATGGAAATGGGGTTTGTATACATAAAAATGATGGTCAAAGATATATATATATATATATATATATATATATATATATATATATATATATATATATATATATATATATATATATATATAAGCACTTGATTTTAGATCATTGTGTGAATGCTTCTTAACATTTCATATGTTAAGTTTAAGAACACGTATATAATTTCAATTAATGGTAACCATTCTTAATAATAATTGTGTTGTGTTATCTAATTGTCATGCTGGTTCACTGAAAACTACTTTTTATACACTTTGCAAATAATCATTATTCATACATAATTTTGAATGCAACTGTAGCTATAGTTAGCGGCAATCGTCTGTTTTAAACAGTCTGTTTAGTGGGAATCTTAACCGGTGCAAATCTTTCTTCTTTTTTTTAAGTTGCATGGATAAAGGGTGTTTTAAGTTGCTCCTGAGGGCTGAGCTCACTTCTCCAGTAAGTGACACATACTTCAACTAGAGACACCCAACACTCCTCCTTCAATCGACCCTCTTGCACAACGCTTCCAGCTGAGATCATGCTACCATTCCGGCCATGTGAAGGCAGGCCGCCGTGTTAGAGCGAGGCCGGGCGATCCAGGGGTAGGGCGGGGGGGACGGTTGGCGGAGGGCGGGGGAGTTTCTGCCTACCAGCTCAGCTCGTGTAATCTCATCTCCCTGCGGTTACTGTAAGCGATCTGCAGAAGTGGGAATGGGTCGCAGAGACCGCAGGAGAGTGATGACTTCTCTGGGAAGGGCCGAGTAGCACCATGGCAACGTCCCACATAAGTGTGCTGCATTTACAGTCCAGCCCTGACGTCTGGGAATCTGAGGATTTCCCAACACAGAAGCAGAATAAAACAATACACCCTTACTATAATGTGATGCAACACCATCAATATGCATTGAATAGATCCTAATCAGGGATAATGTCTCACGGAATGATATTCCGATTGTTGCAGAATCTTCAAAATGTTCTCATTTTGTTTTTCGAGTTTCGATACCCGACTCAAAGAAATCGTCTCTGGCAATGAAGAAGAAATAGCCGCCAGGCATCCCAAAAGTCATCGCCTACAAAGACGAAATTTCCGCCATCAACAAGGAAGAAATAGTTGCCACCAACAAAAAGAAAATAGCCGCCGCCAAAGAAAAATAAATACCCGCCGCCAACGAGGAAGAAATGGCTGCCACCAACAAATTAGAAATATCCGCCACCAACGAAGAAGGAATAGCTGTCACCATCAAAGAAGAAATAACTGCTGCCAACGAAGAATAAATATCCACCATCAAAGAACAGATATCCAGTGCCGACAAAGAAGAAACAGCCGCCGCTAACAAAGAAGAAATGTCCGCCACCAACGAGGAATAAATAGCCTTCACCATCAAAAAAGAAATAGTGGCTGCCAACAAAGAACAAATAGCCGCCACAAACACAAAAGAAATAACCGCCCCTAACAAAGAAGAAATAGCCGCCACCATCAAATAAGAAATAACGGCTGCCAACAAAGAAGAAATAGCCGCCACAATCACACAAGAAATAGCCGCCCCTAACGGAGAAGAAATAGCCGCCAGCATCAAAAAATAAATAGTGGCTGCCAACAAAGAACAAATAGCCGCCCCTAACAAAGAAGAAATAGCCGCCACCATCAAATAAGAAATAACGGCTGCCAACAAAGAAGAAATAGCCGCCACAAACACACAAGAAATAACCGCCCCTAACGGAGAAGAAATAGCCGCCAGCATCAAAGAAGAAATAACTGCTGCCAACGAAAAAGAAATATCCGCCATCAAAGAACAACAGATATCCGCCACCAACAAAGAAGAAACAGCCGCCGCTAACAAAGAAGAAATGTCCGCCACCACGAGGAATAAATAGGCATCAAATAAGAAATAACGGCTGCCAACAAAGAAGAAATAGCCGCCACAAACACAAAATAAATAATTGCCCCTAACGAAGAAGAAATAGCCGCCACCATCAAAGAAGAAATAACGGCTGCCAACAAAGAAGAAATAGCCGCCACAAACACAAAAGAAATAGCCGCCACCATCAAATAAGAAATAGTGGCTGCCAACAAAGAACAAATAGCCGCCACAAACACAAAAGAAATAACCGCCCCTAACGAAGAAGAAATAGCCGGCACCATCAAATAAGAAATAACGGCTGCCAACAAAGAAGAAATAGCTGTCACCATCAAAGAAGAAATAACTGCTGCCAACGAAGAATAAATATCCACCATCAAAGAACAACAGATATCCGCCACCGACAAAGAAGAAACAGCCGCCGCAAACAAAGAAGAAATGTCCGCCACCAACGAGGAATAAATAGGCATCAAATAAGAAATAACGGCTGCCAACAAAGAACAAATAGCCGCCACAAACACAAAAGAAATAGCCGCCACCATCAAATAAGAAATAGTGGCTGCCAACAAAGAACAAATAGCCGCCACAAACACAAAATAAATAACCGCCCCTAACGAAGAAGAAATAGCTGGCACCATCAAATAAGAAATAACGGCTGCCAACAAAGAAGAAATAGCCGCCACAAACACAAAAGAAATAGCCACCCCTAACGAAGAAAAAATATGCGGCCACCATCAAAGAAGAAATAACTGCTGCCAACGAAAAAGGACTATCCGCCATCAAAGAACAACAGATATCCGCCACCAACAAAGAAGAAACAGCCGCCGCTAAAAAAGAAGAAATGTCCGCCACCAACAAGGAATAAATAGCCGCCACCATCAAAAAAGAAAAACCTGCTGCCAACGAAGAAGAAATATCCACCATCAAAGAACAACAGATATCCGCCACCGACAAAGAAGAAACAGCCACCGCTAACAAAGAAGAAATGTCCGCCACCAACGAGGAATAAATAGCCACCACCATCAAATAAGAAATAGTGGCTGCCAACAAAGAACAAATAGCCGCCACAAACACAAAGGAAATAACCGCCCCTAACGAAGAAGAAATAGCCGCCACCATCAAATAAGAAATGACGGCTGCCAACAAAGAAAAAATAGCCGCCACACACACAAAATAAATAGCCGCCCCTAATGAAGAAGAACTAGCCGCCACCATCAAAGAAGAAATAACTGCTGCCAACGAAAAAGAAATATCCACCATCAAAGAACAACAGATATCCGCCACCAACAAAGAAGAAACAGCCGCCGCTAGCAAAGAAAAATGTCCGCCACCAACGAGGAATAAATAGCCGCCACCATCAAAGAAGAAAAACCTGCTGCCAACGAAGAAGAAATATCCACCATCAAAGAACAACACATATCCGCCACCGACGAAGAAGAAACAGCCGCCGCTAACAAAGAAGAAATGTCCACCACCAACGAGGAATAAATTAGCCACCACCATCAAATAAGAAATAGTGGCTGCCACAAAGAACAAATAGCCGCCACAAACACAAAATAAATAAGCGCCCCTAACGAAGAAAAAATAGCCGCCACCATCAAAGAAGAAATAACGGCTGCCAACAAAGAAGAAATAACCGCCACAAACACAAAATAAATAACCGCCCCTAACGAAGAAGAAATAGCCACCACCATCAAAGAAGAAATAACTGCTGCCAATGAAAAATAAATATTCGCCATCAAAGAACAACAGATATCCGCCACCAACAAAGAAGAAACAGACGCCGCTAACAAAGAAGAAATGTCTGCCAGCAACGATAAATAAAAAAGCATCAAATAAGAAATAGTGGCTGCCAAAAAAGAACAAATAGTCGCCACAAACACAAAATAAATAATTGCCCCTAACGAAGAAGAAATAGCCGCCACCGTCAAAGAAGAAATAACGGCTGCCAACAAAGAAGAAATAGCCGCCACAAACACAAAATAAATAACCGCCCCTAACGAAGAAGAAATGTCCGCCACCAACGAGGAATAAATAGGCATCAAATAAGAAATAACGGCTGCCAACAAAAAAGAAATAGCCGCCACTAACACAAAAGAAATAACCGCCCCCAACGGAAAAAAAACAGCTGCCACCATCAAAGAAGAAACAACTGCTGCCAACGAAAAGGAAATATTCGCCATCAAAGAACAATAAATATCCGCCACCAACAAAGAAGAAAAAGCCGCTGCCAACGAAGAAGAAATATTCCCCGCCAACGAGGAAGAAATAGCCGCCACCATTAAAGAATAAATAGATAACAAGCACAGTGTTCTAAAGCACTCAAAAGTTTTGCTTAACTTGGTAAAAAAAAAAAGGCTGTGATATCGTGCAAAGATGGCTGCACGACAAATATGATGAAACGCTTCCAGATTCATGGTGTGGACATTAAAGTGTGCCTCGTCTTATTTTTGAAGGGGACATTTTTATCTTATTTATAAAGGGGATATTTCATCCAAGAGGAATCAGAACTGGAATTGTTCAAATTTTTGTGTGCAGCAGTTTTGGAAGAGAAGTTAGCTTCCACAAACAAATACATGACTCCTTACATATACATATAGTATCAATTATTTTTTATATTGCCAACTACTGCCTTTTTATTGTCAGACTGTGCACTGCTGATTGCAGTAACTCACACAAATAGGGAACAGTGATCCCACTATTTGTGTTAACAGGAGGTCAGGCAGAAGTGTGTGTGTGTGTGTGTGTGTGTGTGTGTGTGTGTGTGTGTGTGTGTGTGTGTGTGTGTGTGTGTGTGTGTGTGTGTGTGTGTGTGTGTGTGTGTGTGTGTGTGTGTGTGTGGGAACATGTCAGGCATGATGCAAGTGGACTCAGAAAAACATCATGTCTGTTTTTCTCCCTCCTTGTTCTTATGGCTTTGCGAGCACAAAAGAAAAACAGGCTTGCTGCTCGCATGAATCCACCATCTTTTCTCCTCTCATGGCATTTGTCCCAGAGCCCGGAGCAAGAAGAGCTTAAAACGTCTGCATGATTCTGGAATAAACCATAAATGTTTTGGAACGCGAGGCAGCAGACAAACGTGTCCTCTAAACGCTTGTCTCTTCACTGTAAGTGTGAGCAGACAGCAGACATGTGCAGACCCTCAAGTGGGAGTCAAACACACGTTCATCTTGCTGCCATGAACACAACACGACACGACACAACACGACACACATGACGCTCTCACAGAAGCAGCATGGCAACAAATAAAGATTACTATTGCATCAGTCACACTCCACATGTCTGGTGAAGATAGTGATGACCTCAGCACCAGATAAAAATATCCCACTACACTCACAGGATCCATTTAGTTGTAGAGTCTGACTCATCCTGTTGATAGATAGATAGATAGATAGATAGATAGATAGATAGATAGATAGGTGGATGGATGGATGGATGGATGGATGGATGGATGGATGGATGGATGGATGGATGGATGGATGGATGGATGGATGGATAGATAGATAGATAGATAGATAGATAGATAGATAGATAGATAGATAGATAGATGGGTGGGTGGGTGGGTGGGTGGATGGATGGATGGATGGATGGATGGATGGATGGATGGATGGATGGATGGATGGATGGATGGATGGATGGATAGATAGATAGATAGATAGATAGATAGATAGATAGATAGATAGATAGATAGATAGATAGATAGATAGATAGATAGATAGATAGATAGATAGATAGATAGATAGATAGATAGAATAGAATATAAAGTACTTTATTGATCCCTGGGGGAAATTCAGCAAATTTAAAAATGGATTTAAAAATTGATGGGTGATGGATGATGGATGGATGGATGGATGGATGGATGGATGGATGAATGAATGGATGGAGGGCTGGATGATGGATGGATGGATGGATGAATTGATTTAAAAATGGATGAATGATGGATGGATGGATGATTGATTTAAAAATGGATGGATGATGGATGGATGGATGATTGATTTAAAAATGGATGATGGATGGATGATAGATGGATAGATGACAGATAGATGGATGGATGGATGGATTTAGAAATGGATGGTTGATGGATTATGGATGGATAGATGGATGATGGATGGATGGATGGATTTAAAAATGGATGGTTGATGGATGGCTGGATGGATGGATGGATGAAGGGCTGGATGATGGATGGATGGATTGATTTAAAAATGGATGGATGGATGGATGATTGATTTAAAAATGGATGATGGATGGATGATAGATGGATAGATGACAGATAGATGGATGGATGATTGATGGATGGATGGATTTAGAAATGGATGGTTGATGGATTATGGATGGATAGATGGATGATGGATGGATGGATTTAAAAATGGATGGTTGATGGATGGATGGATGAAGGGCTGGATGATGGACAGATGGATGGATGGATAAATGGATTTAAAAATGGATGGATGATGGATGGATGGATGGTTGATTTAAAAATGGATGATGGATTGAAGACATATAGATGGATGGATGGATTTAGAAATGGATGGTTGATGGATTATGGATGGATAGATGGATGATGGATGGATGGATGGATGGATGGATGGGTTTAAAAATGGATGGATTTAAAAATGGATGGTTGATGGATGAATGGATGGATGGATGGAGGGATGGGTTTAAAAATGGATGGATTTAAAAATGGATGGTTGATGGATGAATGGATGGAGGGATGGATGATGGTTGGTTGGATGGATGGATGGATTTAAAAATGGATTATGGATGGATGATGGATGGTGGATGGATGGATGGATGGGTTTAAAAATGGATGGATTTAAAAATGGATGGTTGATGGATGAATGGATGGATGGATGGAGGGATGGATGATGGTTGGTTGGATGGATGGATTGATTTAAAAATGGATTATGGATGGATGGATGATGGATGGATGGGTTTAAAAATGGATGGATTTAAAAATGGATGGTTGATGGATGAATGGATGGATGGATGGAGGGATGGATGATGGTTGGTTGGATGGATGGATGGATTTAAAAATGGATTATGGATGGATGGATGGATGATGGATGGATGGATGGTGGATTTAAAAATGGATGATGGATGGATGATAGATGACAGATAGATGTATGGATGGATGGATGGACGAATGGATAGGTGGATATATGGACGAATGGATGATGGATGGATGGATGGATGGATGGACAGACAGATGGACTGATGTATTGACAGATGGATGGATGGATTTAAAAATGGACAGATGGATGATAGGTGGATGGATATATGGATGAATGGATGGATGGATAAGTGGACGGGTGGCTGGATGGACAGATGGATGATAGGTGGATGGATATATGGATGAATTGATGGATGGATGAGTGGACGGGTGGCTGGATGGATGAATGGACAGATAGACAGATGGATTGACAGATGGACGGATTGAAAAATGGACAGATGGATGATGGATGGATGGATGGAGGATAGACGGACAGACGGAGTCTACCAAACTCTGCAACACTTAAACTATCCACACACTTACCTCATCTTATTGTGTTAGTGCAAAACACACAATAAGGCAAAACAGTCAAAAAGAGTCAACATTCTCAGCCAATAAACAGTCTAATCTAATGTCTCTCTCACTCTCTCTCTCTCCTTTTTACTAAATGAACAAACCACAGTTCATTCCAATGAATGTTTTTACAAATCACATACTTTGCCTTGCATTTGTCAGCCATCTTTTGTGCATAAACAAACTTTATAGATCCAACCCTAGATTACACACGTAGGGTTTTTTTTTTTTTTTTTTGGTGTTTACCTGCAAAAACCTGTCACTTTTTCTACATTCCTTCTGCTCCTTTTTGAGGTTTCGCTTGCTGGTAAACGACTACATTTGTCAGCATTTATAGGAATGTCTATGAGTCTTCCTGAAAACCTGCTGAAGCCCACAATAAACGTGCAGAGAAAGTCCCTTTTGCTCTTTTTGTCTACTCTCTTTTTTTTTTTTTTATACATACGTACTCTTCCTGTGACCGAGGAAGTTTCTTTCTTCTTAGAGTATGACCTCAGTCTTAGTAAGGAGAAAGTGTGCGTAACACACACAAGTGTGTGTGTGTGTGCGTGTGTGTGTGTGTGTGTGTGTGTGTGTGTGTGTGCGTGTGTGTGTGTGTGTGTGTGTGTGTGTATGTGTGTGTGGCTGGAGTTTTTGCCAAGAAGCGATAAGCAAGTTCCTCTGAAGTGTTTTCTCTCTGACGGCCCACCACCTTTTACTGTTAGCCTCCACCGCAACACACACACTTCCTACAACCCACACTTCGAATAATCCTCTTGGTCGGATCTTGATCATCTTACTGACCCATATTCCGCTCTAAACCTCAGCTCCAAACTTGTGTGTGTGTGTGTGCACGTGTGTGAGAGAGAAAGCGAGAGACCGGGTGATTGCACAAGCCTCCCTCGTACACGTGTGGAGCAGAAAAGCATGTTTTCAACCCCCGTGTGTGTGCACCCGTGTGTGTTACATGACGTGTGTGAGCCACTATAGGACTTACTGCTGCATCCCTGCAAGTCAAGTGGTGTGCAACCAAGAGCCAAACAGGGTTATAAAACAATAATATTAAATAATGCATTCACTTATTTACACTTGGATGCACGAGATACCAGCTAAGCACACACAAAGAGGCCTCATATGGTGTTTTTTTCCGCATGAAAACCTTGTCAAAATGTGAAAGGTTGTTCTTCGGCGTGCATGAAATAAATAAACTACCGTATTTTTCGGAGTCTAAGTCGCTCCGGAGTATAAGTCGCATTTTTGAGGGAAATTTATTTGATAAAAGCCAACACCAAGAATAGACTATTGAAAGGCAATTTCAAATAAATAAAGAATAGTGAACAACAGGCTGAATAAGTGTACGTTATATGAGGCATAAATAACCAACTGAGAACGTGCCTGGTATGTTAACGTAACATATTATGGTAAGAGTCATTCAAATAACTATAACATATAGAACATGCTATACGTTTACCAAACAATCTGTCACTCCTAATCGCTAAATCCCATGAAATCTTATACATCTAGACCAGTGGTTCTTAACCTTGTTGGAGGTACCGAACCCCAGCAGTTTCATATGCGCATTCACCGAACCCTTCTTTAGTGAAAAATAAAATGTTTTTTTTGTTCAAATTCAAGACAAAGTCATATGTTTTTGGTAACACTTTAGTATGGGGAACATATTCTAAGTCAGTGGTTCTCAACTTTTTTTCAGTGATGTACCCCCTGTGAACATTTTTTTAATTCAAGTACCCCCTAATCAGAGCAAAGCATTTTTGGTTGAAAAAAAGAGATAAAGAATCACTATGTCATCAGTTTCTGATTTATTAAATTGTATAACAGTGCAAAATATTGCTCATTTGTGTAGTGGTTTTCTTGAACTATTTGGAAAAAAAGATATAAAAAAAACTAAAAACTTGTTGAAAAATAAACAAGTGAATCAATTATAAATAAAGATTTCTACACATAGAAGTAATCTTCAACTTAAAGTGCCCTCTTTGGGGGTTGTAATAGAGATCCATCTGGATTCATGAACTTAATTCTAAACATTTCTTCACAAAAAAAGAAATCTTTAATATAATATTTATGGAACATGTCCACAAAAAATCTAGCTGTCAACACTGAATATTGCATTGTTGCATTTCTTTTCACAGTTTTTTTTGACAGACATTTTAGTGAGAAACCTGAGCTTGTGCTTCACTGAGTTTATGAACTTACATTCATATTTTGTTGAAGTATTATTCAATAAATATATTTATAAAGGATTTTTGAATTGTTGCTATTTTTAGAATATTTAAAAAAAATCTCACGTACCCCTTGGCATACCTTCAAGTACCCCCAGGGGTACGCGTACCCCCATTTGAGAACCACTGTTCTAAGTAACAAAGACTTAATTTAGAGTTATTTGGTTAGGGTTAGAGGGTTAGGGTCAGGGTTAGAGGGTTAGGGTTATAATAAGGCCATGCCGAATAAGGCATTAATAAGTACCTAATAATGACTAGTTAAGAGCCAATATGTTACTATTTTGCAATATTTTCTCCTAAAATAATTACTTTTTCATATAAAATTGTTACTTTTTCATGTAAAATGGTGACATTTGTCATATAACATTCAGACTTTTATCACAATATTGTCAATTTTTTTGGTGTTCTTGTAAAATAGTGACATTTTGTGAGTAAAATTATGACTTTTGTTATAATTTTGCCAAGTGAAATTCCAATTATTATTATTATAATATTGCCAAAAATGTTCAAGTTTTCTTATAAAATTATGACTTTTGTCGAGTAAAATTACGACTCTTCATAAATTTGCCAACATGTTAAGCTTTTCTTGTAAAATTGCGACTGTTATTGAGTAAAATTCCAATATCGCACAAATGCTCAGTTTTTCTCGTAACATTTTGACTTGCGTTGAGTAAAATTAAGGCTTTTATTATAATACTGACAAAACTTAAAGTTTTTCTTGTGAAATTCCAACTAATTTTTCACAACAACCTTTTTTTATACATACATAGTATGTATATATTATTAATGTTGTAAATACAAATCTTTATATATCTAGAAAGGCTTGTCCTAAAGAGGAAGGCATTTTTCTGAGGTCTCAAGAAGGTAAAAAATACAATATGTTCCCCATACTAAAGTGTTACCATGTTTTTTTTTTACTGGTGCACAAAATGAACCGTGCATGAACATCACCTTGTTCAAAGAACAAAACCCACCCAGTGTATAAACTAACAACAAATTACACACCTGCAAATCAGTCTGACTGCTGTTGGCGTATCCGTAATACGCCGATAGGGAGAAGATTTTATTTACACGATGAGTCGTGTGTGACTCACCAAACCCCTGAAACCCAGGTTAAGAACCACTGCTCTAGTCTCTTACGTGAATGAGTTAAATAATATTATTTGATATTTTACGATAATGTGTTAATAATTTCACACATAAGTCGCTCCTGAGTATAAGTCGCACCCCCGGTCAAACTATGAAAAAAACTGCAACTTATAGTCCGAAAAATACGGTATGTGCTTCTCCTCTAACTCAGTGTTTTTCAACCACTGTGCCCGTGAGATACAGTCTGGTGTGCCGTGGGAGATTAAGTAGTTTCACCTATTTGGGTTAAAAATATTTTTTGCAAACCAGTAATTATAGAGCTCAACAGAGTAACCGTGTAATACTCTTCCATATCAGTAGGTGGAAGCCGGTAGCTAATTGCTTTGTAGATGTCGGGAACAGGTCGTGTGGAGACGACGATGGTTTGTCGTGCAAGTAAAAAGGTATCTAATGCTTAAACCGAAAATAAACGAAAGGTGAGTGCCCCTAAGAAAAGGCATTGAAGCTTAGGGATGGCTATGCAGAACGAAACTAAAAAAACTGAACTGGCTACAAAGTAAACAAAAACAGAATGCTGGACGACAGCAAAGACTTACTGCGGAGCAGACGGCGTCCACAAAGTGGAGTTTTGTCCCCACAAAAAAAGATAGCGACAACTTAAATGTTCTTGATTGCTAAAACAAAGCAGGTGCGGGGAATGGCGCTGAAAGGAAGGACATGAAACTGCTACGGGAAAATACCGACAAAACAGGAAAAGACACCAAAAATAGGAGCGCAAGATAAGAACTAAAACACTGCACACAGGAAAACACCCAAAAAACTCAAAATAAGTCATGGCGTGACTTTGAGTCAAGAGCTATAGTGATGCATGGTTGGTTGTGGTTTAAATTCATATCAAACAATTGCGACAACGACTTTTTATTGTCTGCTGAGATTCATTTTTTTAATGTTATCTGCTGGTGGTGTGACTCCGGATTTTTTCAAACAAAAAAATGTGCCTTGGCTTAAAAAAGGTTGAAAAACACTGCTCTAACTGACGCCATACCTTAGTTTAGTAATCTGCTTATACTGTATACTTATTCTCAAAGAGTGGCCTCTACTCTAATAGACGCCATGCCCAATTAATCTGTTTGTAGGATTAGTCAATGGTATTACCCACCAGTCAACTTTTGCATTAAGTCTGCAGAATCGTCTTTGGAATGCCCTTTATTGACAAATAATGTCACGTATTTCTTCTAATAATGCCCTCTGCTCCAATGGCGCCTGCGGAATACAAAGATCTGGTTTCCAATCGCATAACCCAGGTGTGTTCGTCCGGTTTCTCAAAAGCCAAAGATGTTCAGATTAAGGTGTTTCCACATGGTCCCTTGGTTCCATTGAGGTCTTTTAAGTACCTTTCATTTGCCTCCACTGCATTTTCTCAAATGGTGGCCTCCACTCGAATAGACACCATGCCTCCATTAGTGTACTTGCAGGAGCAACAAGTGGTACTACTTGCCACTACACTTTTATATAGTCTGCATGAATGTATTTTGAGTACCTCTCATTGACATATTTCCTCCAATAGTGACCTCTACTCTATTAGACGCCATGTGTGGCGAAAAATAAATATATATATATATATATACATGGCATACCTTTCATTTGGATGTGCTATATTTTCTTAAATGGTGGCCTCTGCTCGAATATACACCATTTCTTGATTAGTGTAGTTGCAAGACTAACAAGTGACATTACTTGCCAGTGGACTTTTATAAAGTCTGCATGGCTTTAATTTGAGTACCTTCAATTATGTATTTCCTCAAAATAGTGGCCTCTACTCTAATAGACACCATGCCTCAATTAGTCTATGTGTGGGATATGTAAGTGGCATTACCTGCCAGTGAACTTTTGCATAAAGTCTGCATTATAGTCCTTAAATACCTTTTGTTTGCATATACAGTACTGTTATTTCTCAAATAGTGGCCTCTACCTTAATAGACACCATGCCTCAATTAATCTATGTGTGGGATATGTAAGTGGCATTACCTGCCAGTGAACTTTTGCATAAAGTCTGCATTATAGTCTTTAAATACCTTTTGTTTGCATGTACAGTGCTGTTATTTCTCAAATAGTGGCCTCTGCTCAAATAGATGCCATGCCTAAATTAGTATACTTTTAGGATTTGTAAGTGGCATTACCTGCCAGTGAACTTTTGCATAAAGTCTGCATTATAGTCTTTAAATACCTTTCGTTTGCATATACAGTGCTGTTATTTCTCAAGTAGTGGCCTCCGCTCAAATAGATGCCATGCTTCAATTAGTATACTTGTAGAATTGGCCAGTAAACTTTTGCATAAAGTCCATTATCGTCTTTGGAATACGTCATCTTTATTGGCAAATACTACACGTTTTTTTCCTCAAATAGCTTTAATGGATGCCGTGCGAGTGGACTTTTATATAGTCTGCATGGCTTTAATTTGAGTACCTTCAATTACCTATTTCCTCAAATAGTGGCCTCTACTCTAATAGACACCATGCCTCAATTAGTCTATGTGTGGGATATGTAAGTGGCATTACCTGCCAGTGAACCTTTGCGTAAAGTCTGCATTATAGTCTTTAAATACCCTTTTGTTTGCATATACAGTACTGTTATTTCTCAAGTAGTGGCCTCTGATCAAATAGATGCCATGCCTCAATTAGTATACTTGTAGGATTGGCCAGTAAACTTTTGCATAAAGTCTGCATTATAGTCTTTAAATACATTTTGTTTGCATATACAGTGCTGTTATTTCTCAAATAGTGGCCTCTGATCAAAGAGATGCCATGCTTCAATTAGTATACTTGTAGAGTTGGCCAGTAAACTCTTGCATAAAGTCCATTATCGTCTTTGGAATACGTCATCTTTATTGGCAAATACTATACGTTTTTTTTCCCCTTAAATAGCGGTGTCTGCTCTAATGGATGCCGTGCCACAATTAATTACTGTGTCTGCATCGTTCATGTGGAAAAATATAGGTCTCCCCTCAGATCTGGAATTTCCTTTGCTGTGACTGATACCACCAAGTATCGCAGTAGACATCTTTACCACAGCATATGCCACCTGCAGAGACGACATGGCATCTGTAAAGCTGAGGTTTACAACGTGCGGCTGTTTGTAGCATGGTGCAAATGCTAGAAATCTTGAAAAAGGATATTTACCATTATTTATTATATTTTGGGCATTGAGGGTTTTTAAAGAAAAGGCTAAAAAGATACATCTTTGTACCAAACCCAAAACCAGTGAAGTTGGCTCGTTGTGTAAATCGTAAATAAAAACAGAATACAATCATTTGCTAATCCTTTTCAACTTATATTCAATTGAATAGACTGCAAAGACAACATATTTAACGTTCGAACTGGAAAACGTTGTTATTTTTTGGAAATATTAGCTCATTTGGAATTTGATGCCTGCAACCTGTTTCAAAAAGCTGGCACAAGTGGCAAAAAAGACTGAGAAAGTAGGAGGAATGCTCATCAAACACTTATTTGGAACATCCCACAGGTGAACAGGCGAATTGGGAACAGGTGGGTGCCATGATTGGGTATACAAGCAGCTTCCATGAAATGCTCAGTCATTGACAAACAAGGATGGGGCGAGGGGTCACCACTTTGTGAACAAATGCGTGAGCAAATTGTCCGACAGTTTTAAGAACAACATTTCTCAACGAGCTATTGCAAGGAATTTAGGGATTTCACCATCTACGGTCCGTAATATCATCAAAAGGTTCGGAGAATCTGGAGAAATCACTGCACGTACGCGATGATATTACGGACCTTCGATCCCTCAGGCGGTACTGCATCAAAAAGCGACATCAGTGTGTAAAGGATATCACCACATGGGCTCAGGGACACTCCAGAAAACGACTGTCAGTAACCACAGTTTGTCGCTACATCTGTAAGCGCAAGTTAAAACTCTACTATGCAAAGCGAAAGCCATTTATCAACAACACCCAGAAACGCCACCGGCTTCGCTGGGCCCGAGCTCATCTAAGATGGACTGATGCAAAGTGGAAAAGTGTTCTGTGGTCTGACGAGTCCACATTTCAAATTGTTTTTGGAAAAGAACCGTCCAGATTGTTATAGGCGCAAAGTTGAAAAGCCAGCATCTGTGATGGTATGGGGGTGTATTAGTGCCCATGGCATGGGTAACTTCCACATCTGTGAAGGCACCATTAATGCTGAAAGGTACATGCAGGTTTTGGAGCAACGTACGTTGCCATCCAAGCAACGTTATCATGGACGCCCCTGCTTATTTCAGCAAGACAATGCCAAACCACGTGTTACAACAGCGTGGCTTTGTAGTAAAAGAGTGCGGGTACTAGACTGGCCTGCCTGTAGTCCAGACCTGTGTGGCACATTATGAAGCCTAAAATACCACAACTTAAGCTGTACATCAAGCAAGAATTGGAAATAATTCCACCTGAAAAGCTTAAAAAAATGTGTCTTCTCAGTTCCCAAACATTTACTGAGTGTTGTTAAAAGGAAAGGCCATGTAACACAGTGGTGAACATGCCCCTGTGCCAACTTTTTTGCAATGTGTTGCTGCCATTAAATTCTAAGTTAATGATTATTTGCAAAAAAGAATTAAGCTTCTCAGTTGGAACATTAAATATCTTGTCTTTGCAGTCTATTCAATTGAATATAAGTTGAAAAGGATTCTATTCAATTGTTATTCATGATTTACACAACGTGCCAACTTCACTGGTTTTGGGTTTTGTATCTCTAAAACATGCCGTACCTCTGATACTGTAGAATGTTCCTCCATTGTTTAGGGTGTGGTGTACTTGCCCACGCCTACACCGAGCATTTTTTTGTCTTTGCATGATCATTGTCGTTAAGCAGTTGGACGGAAACAGTGAACAGAAACTTCTACCTGGCAACACTTTCGGTTTTGACGTGAGTGTTTCCCCCCCAAGGTCTAAAAAGCACCATTGTCATGCAGTGCTGAAAGTGCCCCCCCGCCCCCAGACTGGAGGATAAGCACCACTTTGCTGCACGGAAAGTCCCAAAAAGGCAGAAAAAGCAAAAGGTATCTCCGGCATGACTTGTAACTTTTAGAATGCCGTGTCAGCACTAAAAGGTCACGCCTGGAAACGAGCGGCGTGTCACAAGAATTGTCGTGTTTATTGCACATGAGCCGTCCGTCACTTGATCCGCAGTTTTGACTTTTAGTTTGCAACTTCCTCATTCATGCAGCTGAGCGGTATCACACTGGTGGGGAGTATCACTTGATGAGTGAAAAGAAACTCACGCTGACCTCTGACTTTCTGGGTCAAACTGATCCAAATCGTTCTCAAATAATCTCAATTATATTATCGTGCAGGGCTAATAATCACCATTGTGGTGTTGTTGCTCAAACACATAATTCCTCAAATAAGAGAGCTTTAATAAACACCATGTCTCGATTAATAATGTATAGGACTAATGGCACTAGTTGCTTGCGACATGTGTATACTCTCTTTTGAATACCCAAGTATGCTCTATTGTATTTCTTCAAATAACACTCTGCTCTAATAGATGCCATGCCTCAATTAATGTTCTGCAGGAACATGGTATTGTTGCTTAATGATGAACTTTTGCATACAATTTGCGCTTCCAACTTTTAGATAGCCTTTCTCAAATGGGTCTCGGCTCAAGTAGACGCCATGCCTCGATTAATATTATGCAGTACTAGTAGCTACCAACATGGTATTATTGTTTCTAGTTACCGTGTGTATACCATTCACATTGCCATCTTTTAGATACCCTAGTATGCTGTATTTATTCAAATTAGACCACTCTAATAAACGCCATGCCTCAATTAATATTCTGCAGTACTAGTAACTACCAACATGGTATTATTGTTTCTCATTGCTTTGTGTATGACATTCACATTGCCATCCTTTAGATATCCTAGTATGCCCTATTTTATTAAAAAAAGTCTCCACTCAAATAAACACCATGTTTCAATTTTGAAAGACAAATAGCTACCAAGATGCTATTACTTGCTGAATGTCCACATTAACATCTTTTGAACATTCTTCTTGTATCATACACCATATTTGTGCAAGTACTGTTAATGGCCTCTGCTCGAATTGACGCCATGCCTCAATCGCAGGACTATAATTATTATCAAGATAACATTCCTCACTGGTGAACATTTTGGATAGTGTCTGAATTATAGTCTTTTGTACACTCTTTGTCACTGTATGCCACATTTCCTCCCCTCAAATAGACACCATGCCTCAAATAGTTTTTTCGCAGGACTAATAACTACCAACATGGTATTGTTGCTTAATGATGAACTTTTGCATACAATTTGAGCTTCCAACTTTTAGGTACCCTTTCTCAAATGGGTCTCGACTCAAGTAGACGCCACGCCTCGATTAATATTCTGCAGTACTCGTAACTACCAACATGGTATTATTGTTTCTAGTTACCGTGTGTATACCATTCGCATTGCCATCTCTTAGATACCCTAGTATGCTGTATGCTGTATTTATTCAAATTAGACCGCTCTAATAAACGCCATGCCTCAATTAATATTCTGCTGTACTAGTAACTACCAACATGGTATTAATGTTTCTCATTGCCTTGTGTATGCCATTCACATTGTCATCCTTTAGATATCCTAGTATGCCCTATTTTATTAAAAAAGTCTCCACTCAAATGAAGTGAAGTGAAGTGAATTACATTTATATAGCGCTTTTTCTCAAGTGACTCAAAGCACTTTACATTGTGAAACCCAATATCTAAGTTACATTTAAACCAGTGTGGGTGGCACTGGGAGCAGGTGGGTAAAGTGTCTTGCCCAAGGACACAACAGCAGTGACTAGGATGGCGGAAGCGGGGATCGAACCTGCAACCCTCAAGTTGCTGGCACGGCCGCTCTACCAACCGAGCTATACCGCCCCATGTTATAAACACCATGTTTCAATTTTGAAAGACAAATAGCTACAAATATGCTATTATTTTCTGAATGTCCACATTAGGAACGTTTGAACATCTTTCTTTTATCATACACCATATTTGTGCAAGTACTGTTAGTGGCCTCTGCTCTAATTGACGCCATGCCTCAATTACAGGGCTATAATTATTACCAACATAGCATTCCTTGCTGGTGAACTTTTTGGATACTGTCTGAATGATAGTCTTTTATTCACTCTTTGTCACCGTATTATATTTCCTCAAATAGACACCATGCCTCAAATAGTCTTTTTGCAAGACTAACAGTTACCAACAGGGTATTATAGATTGGTGGCAAACCATCCACAATAACATGTTTTGAATACTCCAGTATGTTGTATTTCATCAAATGAGTCTCAACTTAAATATATGCCATGCCTCAAATTTGCAGGACGAGCTCCCAACATGTCAATATCTGCATCAGCATCTTTAGATTTCTCTTCCTTGCCACACATTATATTTGCTCAAGTGATGGCTTCTACTCTAATAGACACCATGCCTCACTCGAAGGACTAATACTTATTACGTATTGCCTCCACTCAAATAGGCACCATGCCTCAATTAGTCCTTTTGCAGGTCAAATAATTACCAATTGCTTGTGAACTTCTGCATAGTCTGCAGAACTGTTGCTAAAACACCAGTCTTTACTGTGTACTACATTCCCTCAATAAGTGACCTCTCTCGACACCGCGCTACAATTACATTTTATTGAAGGACCAATAATTACCATCATTAGGTTTTTGCTTGCGTGTGTAATTTCAAAGCGTCTGTGTAACTGTTATTATAATTACTCCAACCAAATAGACGTCATGCCCCAAATAATCACCAGCATTGTGAACTTTTGCATGCATTACTTTAGTGCACCTATTTCCTCATTTAGTGACCTCTGCACTATTAAATGCCGTGCCTTGATCTGTCTTTTTTTTTTTAGCCTCAAAAATGACCCGACATTGTGACATTGCATGCTGATGAACCTTTGCTCGGTGAACAAGCGCGAGGAGAAATAACACATCTGACTCACGGAATCATTTTGAGTTCAAATATTTATTCACAGGGCATGAACAAATGTGTGCAAATTGAAAGAAACGTTGCATTGCTTTGCGTGTACAGTTGACATGTCAAGTAAAAAGAAGATCAAAGTCTGTAAAAATGCACATTTGCAGCTCAAATCAGTCTTTTCGGAGAGTTCACCCCCGCCTCCTCTCTTCCCAGATGGCTGCACTTTAAAAAAAAATGAAAATGCAAAGTCTTTTTTTAGCCACTCTCACTTCCGGATCAGCATCATTCCCATATCTGACGAGCTCCGTCCCTCCAGCCCGGCCTCCGCACTTTCTCACACGTCCTCCTCTGCACAGTCTGTTGCGATCCCGCCCGCCTGCACACACGCCGCCTTCCTTGCTGAAGTGGACCGTCATCTCTTAAGTCCAGACTCCTTCTTCACGGTGTCCTGACAGCACCCCAAGGACTCCGCACCTTTAGTCGCTTTCTCCCCTCCCCTCTGCAGGGTCGTTCCACAATGACCCGCAATGCACCGACTGGAAGGATGTTCCTCTTAAATCCAGGGAGGCAGAAAGGCCCTTATAAGTTGAGGCCTTGACTTTCTTCTCATCATCATCATCATCACCGACGTGATGCCTCTTCAAATAAAGGGGTTGGCGTCTCAGCGCTCGGGGAGGGTGATGGTGGGCACCCAGTCGCAGACGCTGCGGCTCTGCTCGCAGAACACGCTCAGCTTGTCCAGAGCTGGGTCCTTCCATGGTGTTGCACTGGGGCTCTGGAATGGAAGAGTGGGCACTTTAATAACATGCAGTAAAAAGTTAATAAATAAAAGAAAATAAAAGTATTGTGATATATTTGTTTTTTAAAAATGACACATTTTAAAATAATATTTTTGTATTTTTTGAAATTATTTTAATTGCCTAAAAAATTTAAAAAAGGGGACAATTCAAGTGTAGCCTAATGACGATGCATTAGGCAGTAAAAATTAAAAAAAATTAAAAAATAAATTAAAATATCATGGTATATTTATTATTTAAAAAATACAAGTTTTAATATTATTGTTGTATTTTTTGAAAATATTTAAAATTGCCTAAAAAATGTTAAAACAAATAAAATAAAAAAAAAGGGACAAATCAAGTGCCTAAAGATGATGCATTAGGCAGTGAAAAGTAAAAATAATTTAAAAAAATAATAAAAGTATGGTATCTTTTTTTTTTTTTAAGTAAAAAGTAAACAAAATTTAAAAATAAATAAAAGTATCAAGGTATATTTATTATTAAAAAATTACACGTTTTAATATTATTGTTGTATTTTTTGAAAATATTTAAAATGGCCTAAAAAATTTAAAAAAAGGGGGACAAATCAAGTGCATAAAGACGATGCATTAGGCAGTGAAATGTAAAAAAATGAAAAAAATTAATAAAAGTATGATGTATGTATATATCTTTTTTTTTTAAATCACACATTTAATATTATTTTTGTATTTTTTGGGAAATATTCAAAATTGCCTAAAAAATGGGGAAAAAAGGTTACGAATCAAGTACTTAAAAGTTAAAAAAAAAAAATAAATAAATAAAAGTATGGTTTTTTTTTAAAGTGAAAAGTCTAAAATGTAAAAATAAATAAAAATATGGTATATACGTATTTTGAAATTACACATTTTTTAACATTATTTTAGTATTTTTACAAATTATTTTAAATTGCCTTAAAAATGTAAAAAAGGGGGACCAATTCAAGTGCAGCCTATTGATGATGCATGCATGCGTGCACGGATGTGTCAGCGGGCCGGCCTGACTCACCGTGACCAGAATGCAGTGCGCGTCCTTGGGCTCGCCGCCCTCGTCGGCTCCCACCAGCGCCGCCAGACGCTCGATGTCGTTGACGCGCACCACGTTGATGTCGTTGTCGAAGCAGAAGGCCTGGATGAGCGTGAAGTGGATCTGCAGGGCGATGTCGCACGCGTGCTCGTGGTCGGTGGCGAGCACGCAGAAAGCCACGCTGTCTGGATCCCTGCACCGGCGGAAGGAGGACGCGCGGTTAGGACGCATGCGTAAAAAAAAAAAAATGATGCTTGGAAAAAAAGGAATGAGAGAACTTACACATTCATGACTTTAGCGGACTCGTACACTCCCACTGTCAGGTAGTCCTGCTTCTTAGCGGCGAGCAGGAGCTCCTCCAGCGCCGTGCCTGCACTTTGCACCCTTTAAAGAAACAAAACACGCAAAAATATCAGACAAGTGCGCTATTTGACGCGAGCCGAATCCGGTCATTGCGTCCTCAACCTACCTCTCGTTGTGTTCCATCGTGCTCTCCTGTCCGCGGATCTCCTCCAGAGTCATAGTTAATAATCCAAACGTGGTCGCGATGCTTCGGCAGGAGGTGGAAGAAGAAGAAAAAAAAGACGCGAAGGTTCGTGTAATCCAGTCTGGGTCTTGCGTTATTCTGAGGTCGGAACGAGCAGTGTGAGCTTTTATAGCGAGACCGGCGTGGATTCTCGGCAAGGGGCGGGACTTTCCGCTCAGGCTTATCCCTGATTGGTTCGCGAGAAGCCCGGCTTGGAGGAAAGCAAAAGTCCCCCCCCCCCCCCTCCCTCCCTCCCTCTCCTCTTCCACCGGCATTTACTGCTTGTTGACAAGCCCACGCGTGGAAGGATTACGCATTTTCAAGAAACTCTCCCCTCCCACCTCCGTAAACAGCAGCAGTGTGTCCAGAGAATGTGCTGATTACCTTTAGTCCGATCAATAATGTTGTGTTATCGCGTTCAGAAGACACCGTGGAATACTTGGAAAGTCCAAATGTCTGAAAGAATGTTTTACTGGAAAACCTTTGTTATTGGCCGCCATTATATTATTATTATTATTATTATTATTATAGAGGTTTATTTGAAATAGGGACAGATACAGAAACATAAGACATCTGAAACGGTTATCCAATGTATGCATCATAGTGTTTGTAGCCCAAAGCTCATTTACAACATTTGTCCCCAACAACAACAACACAGATCATTAAAATAGAAAAATAAAAAATAGAATAAGGCAAAGATGAGTCCGATAATGGCTTTTTGCCAATATTGTCCAACTCTTAATTACCTATACCGATATCAACCGATACCGATATATACAGTCGTGGAGTTAACACTTTATTATTGGGGATGTCGGCCGATAAATGCGTTACAATGTAATATCGGAAATTATCGGTATCGGTTTTTTTTATTATCGGTATCGTGTTTTTTTTTTTTTAAACATTTTTTTTATTAAATCAACATAAAAAACACAAGATACACTTACAATTAGTGCAGCAACCCCAAAAAAAACGTCCCTCCCCCATTCACACTCATTCACACAAAAGGGTTGTTTCTTTCTGTTATTAATATTCTGGTTCCTACATTATATATCAATATATATATCAATACAGTCTGCAAGGGATGATTGTGCATGCTGCTGGTCCACTAATAGTACTAACCTTTAACAGTTAATTTGACTCATTTTCATTAATTACTAGTTTCTATGTAACTGTTTTTATATTGTTTTACTCTTTTTTATTCAAGAAAATGTTTTGAATTTATTTATCTTATTTTTTATTTTTTAAAGTACCTTATCTTCACCATATCTGGTTGTCCAAATTAGGCATAATAATGTGTTCATTCCACGACTGCATATATCGGTTGGTATCGGTATCGGTTGATATCGGTATCGGTAATTAAAGAGTTGGACAATATCGGAATATCGGCAAAAAGCCATTATCGGACATCCCTAATTATTATGCCTAATTTGGACAACCAGGTATGGTGAAGATAAGGTCCTTTTTAAAAAAAAAATAAAATAAGATAAATAAATTGAAAACATTTTCTTGAATAAAAAAGAAAGTAAAACAATATAAAAACAGTTACATAGAATCTAATGATTAATGAAAATGAGTAAAATTAACTGTTAAAGGTTAGTACTATTAGTGGACCAGCAGCACGCACAATCATGTGTGCTTACGGACTGTATCCCTTGCAGACTGTATTGATATATATTGATATATAATGTAGGAACCAGAATATTAATAACAGAAAGAAACAACCCTTTTGTGTGAATGAGTGTGAATGGGGGAGGGAGTTTTTTGGGGGGTTGGTGCACTAATTGTAAGTGTATCTTGTGTTTTTTATGTTGATTTAATTTAAAAAAAACAAAAAAAACAAAAACAAAAAAAAAAACCGATACCGATAATTTCCGATATTACATTTTTAAAGCATTTATTGGCCGATAATACCGGCGGCAGGCCGATATTATCGGACATCTCTAATCGATAATAATGACTGTACTGTACTTCCCCACTACAGACTATTAATGGCACATTCAAACGTTCAAGAGAAGCTTATATGTTCCCCGCAGAGCTAGAATAAACAGTTTGTTATTTTTTTTGTTATTCTTATGTGTTATTTTTATGCGTATGCACCCCTAGCCCGTGTTTACCTTAGCTGGATCTACTTCCGGAAACCACGCTACTTCCGCCCTGACGTCACATTCAGGAAGTGGGGAAACAATTGGAACCGGCGCATTGTAGGTTTTTGTTCAAATAGCTTTTTTTCAGAGGGTTGTTGTTTGATGCTTTTTAAAAAAAACAATATAAAGTAGATCACACTTCCCCTTAGCTCGTTAAAGTTTTAAAGCAGCCCCGGGGGCGCAAGTGTTTCCTGGAAACTGTCAAGTGCTGCAGGCTAACTTAGTTAAAATGTGTTTGTATTACCCTCATAAACTACACATGCCCTTGTATATTGTTTTAATCTACAAGCGTCATTACAAATAATATTACATTATCTTTACATTGTCTTTACAGAAGATGCACCTTTGATATAACGCGCTATTATTGTGCAGAGCTGTTTTATGATCATTATCAGACTCATGTCGCTCCCTGCTGGTTGTTCAGAGCATGACTCTTCTTCCAGCACAAACTAGTTCAGGCTTGTTGCTTATTATTGAGTCATCGCTAGTGACTCACTGCCTGCAAAAAAACAAAAAAGAGCTGAGGTAATGTCTAACATCTAATGCAGAACAGCAGAGTAGACATGACAAAGCAAAACTGCAGCAATTTTTTGGAGTAAATAAGTTGATAGTGAAGTGTGCTGAAGTCAACCCTTAAAGAGGTCCTGAGGGATATTATGTGCCATTTATGTGTTGAATAATTTGCTCTCAAACTTAAGAATGCATCCCAAATATTCTACTGTGCATCTCATTTTTGTATGTATTTGGAATTTTCCCAAATGACAAATTAGAAGACTTTATAGCTATTTGCTGTAGGTTCGATGTTGTCAAAAAGATTGGATGTGTTGCTGGGTCTGATTTGGTTTTGGAATTGGATTGCATTGTTATGGTATTGTTGTGCATTGTTTTGTTGGATTGATTAATAAATTCATTAAAAAAAAAAAGATTGGATGTAGTGAAAGTGTAAACGGTTTTGGGACCTAAAATAAATAACATGGACAGAGAAGGTTGTACATAAAAAAATGTATTATCATAGATGTCAAATGTACAGAAAAGGCTACAATCATTATCTTATTTACATTCTATTCCTCACAAACTCAGTGCCTTTTTCCACGGATAATCTCACATGGTTCTAACAATAAGCAATAAGACATACATCATGTCTTTACAATTGACAGTAACGTTAGAAGATATACTAAACAAAAAAATGTCTCACTGGCAACACAGGTCATTACATTTTTGGATATAGTTTACCGCACCACTTTTTTTTTTTTCAGCAGCCAAAAGAAATAGCATTAAAATGTGAGAAGGTAGTTCAGAATAATATATTTATAAAGGTTCTTTATCTTAATCAAATCAAGGGGAAAACAATGACACAGTACACAAAGACCCTCTTGTTACAAGAGGAGCCAATCATCTTCATGGCCAAATGTCCTGCAATGGCTTTACGAAGCATCAATAATCACATTGATCAAACAGCCTATTCTTCTATCAAGCAACATCTAATTTACTGGTGAACAGCTTTGGGTGTGTCTTATTGAAAATAGGGCTTAAAAGTGAGACGTAGTAAACAATGCATTGTATGTCTTGCTGGCCTCTCAATAGCGTATTTACATGGCTGAATGCAAGTTTTGTTATTTTCTTTAAGAAGTTCAAACGTGCGCCATCATAAACTGACACGATTGTTGACATGATCGCTTCAGGAAAAAAATAAAAGGTTTTGAGATTTTTGTCATTTCCAGTGTGAAAGGTTTGTGAGTTAATAAAAGGTACAGCGAATAGTTGTGAGACGATCTAACATAACTTTTAACACCAACACCTGGTACATGTTGGTGTGTTTACTGCATTTTCACACTGCTAAGTTTGAATCAAAGCATGGTTTACTCTGTTTCACACATAGCATTTAGTAGGCTGTTAGTATTAGCCAAGGAAACGACGCACAGTATTTTAGGTAAAAGCATTTTGTCTGTTTTAGTCGTGGGTAAGCACAAAATTGAAGGTAGTATTATTTTTGGAAAATTAGCGCAGTGATCAAAGTATTTAAAAGTAAATGGGTGAGTATTATTTTCGGAGAAGTAGCGCAGTGATTAGGGGGCGACTTGTCCAGGGTGTACCCCGCCTTCCACCCGAATGCAGCCTCGACCGCGAAAGGGACAAGCGGTAGAAAATGGATGGATGGATAGTGCAGTGATCAAAGTATTTAAAGATAATAATTGAAATGAAATGAGTCTGGGCTCCCTCACGCCATCTCAAACACATAAGAGATGAAATCTGTAAATTATACACATTTTGAATGGAGCCTTAGCAATAAACCTTAACAGGCTTTGCATTCTGAAATTCTTTACTGGTATAAAAACTGACTCCGTTGACGAACTATAGACGAGTTAAGATAAGACGAGTTACAAGCTTCAACAATGGCGGCAGCTTAGTCAATCTCTTGTCTATTGGATGTGCTCAAAAGGACCATTTCCACCAATTTTACCTATTTTTATCGAGGTAACGATAGTGAGCTTTTGGATTAGGGCGCGCTTTATCTCGGTACAGTCCCTTATTTCTTGATTTTGTACAATCCATTTTAAACCAGTTTGTAGCTCTCTCTCTCACATTGCCCCGGGTACAGAACAAAAATGGCTACGGCAGCCCCAGAATGCATTGCAAAAAGCACGTGCGCTTTCGGGAACCTAAAGCGTTATTTTTCTTTATCGGAAGGTTTTCACAAAAACATGCCGACTGCTTAGGTAGGTCAATGTTACGAATAAAAGATCATGAAAAAAAGTGCAAATAAAGTAACAGTAGTACATCAGAAGACTGTTTGAATTTCCCTTCCTCTATTTACAAATAGTATAGCTTCCCTGTTATACCAATCAGAGTTGGAATATGGCTCCCTCTGGTGGTCCAACTAACATGCTACATCTCATCAGATCGGTGCTGCTGTAATATTACAGTTGGAGGGTTTCGGTCTATCCAGTTCTCCTTGGCGCCCGGCACCTCGTAGGTAACAGCCGCCGCCTTTACAGGATCTACAGAAACTTCTTTTAAGCCGGCCGGGACGCCACCGCCCACCCCCGGCGACACCTCCGCCGCCTGCGACGAGGCAGCGGGGAAGTCGGCGGAAGAGTTGCCGCTGACGGCCGTTTCAGAGTCGGGCTGCTCCACTCGCTGGTAGTCGGGGGTGTGGTTCTTCTTACCACCGGCAAAGATGGCGTCCAGGTTCTCAACCTCGGCCTGAGGCAAGTACAGATCCGGCTCGTCCTCTTCGGTTTCCAGGTAGGAGACAGCGTCTGTGCTTTCTGGCGGCACTGAGCGCAACATACGGGAAATGACTGTGACACAGAAAGTAAACAATGAATCATCAAGAACAATAAAGACACAATACAATAGAATCCACAATGAATTTACACTTTATGGATAACCATGTTTTGATTGCAATATGCGCCATCTGTGCAGCCATGGTGGCAATAAATGATTCCAATGAAGTACTCATAAAAGCACATCCCTAATAAGTTTAAAACAAAGCATAAAAAAGCTGCAACTGTTTAAATGAACTGAGAGGACACCAGAAGCTTGCAGCTGTCTGATGAAAACCCACTTTGTTTTTAGGAGTAAGAAAACATGTTCAGAGTTTACAAAAAACTCTTTTTACACTTATAACATGTATCATAAATGTTCATGTTTTTTCACAGCCATCCTAGTTAGTTCCACCAGTATATGTAGTAGGGATGGATACTGTTCACATTTGAATCGATACTTTTTGCCGATATTCCGATATTGTCCAACTCTTAATTACCGATTCCGATATCAACCGATACCGATATATACAGTCGTGGAATGAACACATTATTATGACTAATTTTGTTGTGATGCCCCGCTGGATGCATTAAACAATGTAACAAGGTTTTCCAAAATAAATCAACTCAAGTTATGGAAAAAAATGCCAACATGGCACTGCCATATTTATTATTGAAGTCACAAAGTGCATTATTTTTTTTTAACATGCCTCAAAACAGCAGCTTGGAATTTGGGACATGTTGAGGTGGGCGGGGTTGGGGGGGTGGGGGTCGCAGAGGGTGTATATTGTAGCGTCCCGGAAGAGTTAGTGCTGCAAGGGGTTCTGGGTATTTGTTCTGTTGTGTTTATGTTGTGTTACGGTGCGGATGTTCTCCCGAAATGTGTTTGTCATTCTTGTTTGGTGTGGGTTCACAGTGTGGCGCTTATTTGTAACAGAGTTAAAGTTGTTCATACGGCCACCCTCAGTGTGACCTGTATGGCTGTTGACCAAGTATGCGTTGCATTCACTTGTGTGTGTGTGAAAAGTCGTAGATATTATGTGACTGGGCCGGCACGTAAAGGCAGTGCCCTACGTCCGTGTCCACAGCGGCGTTTTAAAAAGGCATACATTTTACTTTTTGAAACCGATACCGATAATTTTCGATATTACATTTTAAAGCATTTATCGGCCGATAATATCGGCAGTCCAATATTATCGGACATTTCTAATCTAAAAAAAAAAAACATATATAAGTCGCACTGGAGTATAAGTCGCATTTTTTGGGGAAATGTATTTGATAAAACCCAACACAAAGAATAGACATTTGAAAGGCAATTTAAAATAAATAAAGAATAGTGAACAACAGGCTGAATAAGTGTACGTTATATGAGGCATAAATAACCAACTGAGAACGTGCCTGGTATGTTAATGTAACATATTATGGTAAGAGTCATTCAAATAACTATAACATATAGAACATGCTATACTTTTACCAAACAATCTGTCACTCCTAATCGCTAAATCCCATGAAATCTTATACGTCTAGTCTCTTACGAGAATGAGCTAAATAATATTAGATATTTTACGGTAATGTGTTAATAATTTCACACATAAGTCGCTCCTGAGTATAAGTCGCACCCCCGGGCCAAACTATGAAAAAAACTGCAACTTATAGTCCGAAAAATACGGTATGTAAAAACTTACATTTTATAATAATACATTGTAAAACATATGAAAAAAATTAGCTAAGGGTTAAAATGGTGCGGTTTCTAATAAAGGATTAATTTCAAATAAGTGTAAAGTTATCAATACATGTCTGAATCTTTATTGTAAAGTTGGTTTATGGTGTATAATTGGTAGTTACAAGGTGCACATCTAAATAGCTAATCCACCATTACTCAAACTGTTGATTAAATTAACAGCATGCTCCAAATACAGTAGATACCGCATTTTAATCCCCTCAGACAAGCAAAATAGCATCTTTTAAACGACTGCCACAACATCCACTACCTATGAGTATAAATGGCATCTGTAAAGCTGAAGCGGCCCATCATGCAGCAGTAATAACTTGGTTTTATGACGGTAATAATGGGGGAAAGAGCCTACCGGAGGTGGGCATGTATAGCTCCTTCTTCTCCGTGTTGCTGCCAAACGGGTTGACTGAGGGGAAGATGATGAGGCAGAAGGAGAGCAGGAACACCTGGAAGGTAGAGAAAGCATGTTGGCGGTGAGGAGAAGAGCCAAGTAAGTTCTATGCTTGACGGAGAGAACTTGCTGCTCTCACCATCACACAAGTGCTCGTGGCACTGGCTTTCATGGTGGACATCTTCACCATAGACTGCAGTTTCTTCAGCTGCTCAATCAACGATCTGCAACGTTAAACAGAGAAAACACACACGTGAACACACTTTATTGGGCTATGCTCTATGAAATAGGAAAAGTGACACTCCTTACATGTTTTGCTTCTGGAGCAGATGGACTTTCTTCTGTAGCTCGGTGTTGTGCGCGGTGCACACGGCGACTCTGCGGCAAAGCAGACGAGTTTCAGTCAGATTAGGTAGCTATTTTTCTAACAAGTCCTTCCAGCTAATTAGCAACACATGATTTGTATGTGAGCGAGAGTGATACTGGATATCATTGTGAAGTGTTTTGCATTTGAATGGAGAGTGAAGGAGGAAGCTGGCACTCGAAAACAAGCGCCTGATTGGTCTTTATTGTCGAGGCTCATCAAAGGCTACGCCTCGGTTTCGCTCACACGCAATACACAAGGAGACAATCATCTCACCTGTTCTCCAAGCCGTCAACGTAGACCTTCTTCTTCTTGCGACTCTCCTGAGCTGACTGCTTGTTGCGAATCTTCCTCCTGACCCTCTTTAGGGTCCTCTCCTCGGCCTGAAAACAACAGACGATATGACACTCAATATAGACTTAGACTTCCTTTTTATTGTCATTCAAATTTGAACTTTACAGTACAGATAAGAACGACATTTCGTCGCATTAGCTCATGGTAGTGCAGGATAAAAAAGCAATAAGGTGCAGATATAAATAAATAGATTACTGTACAGATAAATATATTGCACTTTTGCGTATGCATCCAGGTTTATGGATGTATGTTATATTGTCTTTATATTCCCGCGAGTTAATCCATTTTTGGGGGGGAATTGAGGAGATTATTTTAATGCGTTCAAGAGTCTTACAGCCTGAGGGAAGAAGCTGTTACAGAACCTGGAGGTTCTGCATTTTAAGCCCCATGTTTTGTTCGCCAATCTCATAGCGGAGTTCAAAGAAAGAGTTGCGGACCCGAATATAAGACAGAAAATTATCAAATAAACGTTTTCCAATATCAGTGAAAAAACTGGTAGATTACAATAAAGATGTTGTTGGACGCTGCTGTATTTATCACCATTTTCTTAAAATTAACATATATTCTGTGAGTGTACGTGAGTGACAGGAAGAAAAGCTTTAACTCACATGGGAACCTACTAGTTTGCATGTGATCTCCAGACCGCAATTGTAAGACAACCCGCTTTTTTTGAGACTTCTTCCAAAGGGGATAACAATTATGTGTCTCTATAAAGAGTTTGGGGCCATGCCCCTGAGATAATAATAGATACCTCCATTCGGGCAAATAAACTGTATTTCTTGGCATCATTATCAAGTATTATCATCCCTTTAGATGCCCTAAACACCTCCCCTCCGACCAGGAGGCCACGGGGAAGACCCAGGACACGTTGGGAAGACTATGTCTCCCGGCTGGCCTGGGAACGCGTCGGGATCCCCCGGGAAGAGCTGGACGAAGTGGCTGGGGAGAGGGAAGTCTGGGCTTCCCTGCTTAGGCTGCTGCCCCCGCGACCTGACCTCGGACAAGCGGAAGAAGATGGATGGATAGATGGATCATCCCTTTAGGACAAGGTTGTACACCGAGAGCAAGACAGGAGCAGGCATGCTAATGTGTAAGCTTATTGCTAATCTAGCTCTAACCAACACCAAGAAGTAAGTGCTGAGTAAAGTTTAAGAAGTATAAATGGAACCATGCTAATGTAGAAAGTAAGCAGATGTCAACAGAAAATTAACAAGCATATTAATAAGAGTTACAGCGAGGAAATTATAACGTGAAGTGTTGGTGTGCATTATCACAATCCGTACACGACATGTAAGAGGGCAGATCAATTTATAAATTGGTGGTTTTGACATGCACCTGGGGATAGGTTGATTGGCAACACTAAATTGGCCCTAATGTGTGAACGTGAGTGTGAATGTTGTCTGTCTATCTGTGTTGGCCCTGTGATGAGGTGGCGACTTGTCCAGGGTGTACCCCGCCTTCCGCCCGATTGTAGCTGAGATAGGCTCCAGCGCCCCCCGCGAGCCCGAAGGGAATAAGCGGTAGAAAATGGATGGATGGATGGGTTTTGATAGTATCACTATCAGTATATGATGAATTCTACAGTTATTATGCCAATATTTTTATTTACGTTAATGTTTGGAATATGGCACAGGAGGACTCTTAGGACAAAAAACAAGTATTTGAATGAGTAGTAAATAATAGTTTTTGCATTTGTTTAGTTATTGTGTACTGTTGATTTAGTTTTTTCTCGAACAATTATATGTAACAAGAGAGAATAAAAAAATAGTTTAAATATTGTGTTGATATTAGAGATGTCCGATAATGGCTTTTTTGCCGATATCCGATATTGTCCAACTATTAATTAGCGATTCCGATATCAATCGATACCGATATATACAGTCGTGGAATTAACACATTATTATGCCTAATTTTGTTGTGATGCCCCGCTGGATGCATTAAACAATGTAACAAGGTTTTCCAAAATAAATCAACTCAAGTTATGGAAAAAAATGCCAACATGGCACTGCCATATTTATTATTGAAGTCACAAAGTGCATTATTTTTTTTAACATGCCTCAAAACAGCAGATTGGAATTTGGGACATGCTCTCCCTGAGAGAGCATGAGGAGGTTGAGGTGGGCGGGGTTGGAGGGGGCAGGGTTGAGGTGAGGGAGGCGGGTAGCGGGTGGTATATATTATCGCGTCCTGGAAGAGTTAGTGCTGCAAGGGGTTCTGGGCATTTGTTCTGTTGTGTTTATGTTGTGTTACGGTGCGGATGTTCTCCCCAAATGCGTTTGTCATTCTTGTTTGGTGTGGGTTCACAGTGTGGCGCATATTTGTAACAGTGTTTGGTGTGGGTTCACAGTGTGGCGCATATTTGTAACAGTGTTAAAGTTGTTTATACGGCCACCCTCAGTGTGACCTGTATGGCTGTTGACCAAGTATGAATTACATTCCCTTGTGTGTGTGAAAAGCCGTAGATATTATGTGATTGGGCCGGCATGCAAAGGCAGTGCCTTTAAAGTTTATTTTCTCCCTACGTCCGTGTACACAGCGGCGTTTTAAAAAGTCATAAAATTTACTTTTTGAAACCGATACCGATCATTTTGAAACCGATAACGATAATTTCCGATATTACATTTTAAAGCATTTATCGGCCGATAATATCGGGCATCTCTAGTTCATATTGTTTAACTGCCAATAGCTGCAAACTGTAATCACACCGGATGGGTATTAGTATCGGCCGATCTCACTCATAAGATTATCATATCGGCCCTAAAATATAATTCACTATCACAAATGCATTTGTAAAAACAAAGGCTTCCCCCTATCAAACGCCTGGTACTCTCTGTGGTTGAGCAAATAAATCTCTAAGGCCAATACATAAGGGAAGTGAGGTATATAACGCCTTATCTATCCATCAGTTGAGGTTACCTTTGTGAGAGGCATGTGCGAAGGAATCGTGGCTCCCTCTTTCGCCAAAAGGCGCTTCTCCTCCTCAGACAGCACGATCTCCTTAAACTGGAACTGCAAACAAGTCAAAATGGACTCTGTGTTATAGACCTGCAGCAGACTGGAAGGATGAACAGAAATGAACGACATGTGCATTGACGGACCTCTCCTGTGTCGTATAACATCGAGTCCTCCATAGACAACGTACAAGGCAGCTCAGTGGTGACGTCATCCTCCATGGCGTCGCTCACTAAATCATCTGTCAGCAGAAATACATACAACAGTGAGTTTAGTGTTTTGTCTATGAATTATTTCTGCAGAAATAATGCAGAATCAATTCATTTATAAAAAATTATGTATCAATTTAAATGATTAGGAAGAGAGTCCACCATGTGAAAATTCATCTAATATGTTGTATTGTCACCGCCTTGAAACAAAGGACACCTAATATAGTTCAATACTTAGCAGCAACCAGCAGAGGGCGCCATTAGGTGGAGGTAGAGCTGATCTATTTTGATTACACTTGAAATCAGACTATTTTAGTGCACTGACTGCAAAGCTAGTATAGAGATACAACACCGACAGATACATCCCAAATATATATATATAGCTACTAATTCATATAAAGATTACATGTCAGAATTGATCATAAATGTTACAAAGTGATGGCATGCATTATCCTAACAAAAAGTTGCCAGCTAAAAGATCGAAGTAAATGTAACACATGCCCTTAGGTTTCACCTTTTTACTGACAAGCAACAAAATACATTTGTGCAGATTTGGCGCCAGTGTATTTAAGTTTCTACTTGTAAGGCATAAGAGCAAGCAGCATATCATGCTGGGGTAAAAACTATAGAATAATAAGCTTGTCTTGATATATCTGGTGAATATACAATCAATGATATACATACCTAGATCAATAAAGACATCAATGTCTGGCTTCTCCGCCCTGACACTCTGCAGCACATCTGGGTCCCCGCAACCACCTTGCAGCAAGGAGTAGCTGTGATCTGCCTGCACTCTCATTGCCTCCGGGTTCTCCCCATGCAGGTCTCCATCGACTCGGGTGGCTTCCGAGCACTCGGGGCTGGGATTGGAGAAGCTAGTATTGTGCGAAATATCGATATCGCTGCTCTGCGGACTCGGGCAGCCGACTGGCGTTGTGTTTCCCACGCGGCCGCCGCTGTCATCTGAGATGCCACTGTCACTGCCCAGGGGCGAGTGGGAGGGACTGAGGGTCTCCATGTTGTCCTCGTCCTTTAACAAGCTGGAGAGAAAGTCCTCAGTGTCCACACCTGTAAGCATCTAAAAACAGGGGCGAAAATAAACCTCAAATCTAGTCAGATGTTATCTGCAAATGCTGTTTCATATTGGTTTTGTTAAAAAAAAACTTACATTCTGTTCAGAAAGCCAAGAATCAATGAGCCCATTGCTGTAAGGAAAGAGCTGTTCAGAAGATCCATCCTCTCTGTCGTCAAACAGCAACCCAAGCAATTCCGCTCCATCCATGTCGAAGTCCTCCGTGATTGACATCTGTGATCGACACCACCGGACATATTTTAAACAACATCAATTGAAATTATTAAAAAAAAATAGAGTTAAAACTAAAAAAAAAATAGACTACCCTGTAAAGGTTTGTTTATTCTACCAATTAAATTTACAAGGTGAAAGTAATGTATGGCAGGCTCTTAACATGCAAGTAAAAGTTAACCTCTTAAGGCCCAAGCTGTTTGTTTGCATGCTTTTTTTTATTTCTCTTTGCTATTTGGGCTTATTGGACCCTAATTAGAATAAAAACTAAGAATCATCTTTTTATATGATGTACTTAGGCCATAAGTAACAAATGTGTACTTCATGTTTAGTGACATGCTAATTCTTATTTTTACACTATTTTTTCCAAATTCCATTGTATGTTATACTCTTCTGACACTACCATATGGCAGTGTAAATGTCCACATAAGTGGCCATAAGACCCCAATTCAGTAGTGTACACAATTTTGGAAATAAGAGCTAAAAGGTGCTGTCCATGCATGTGGCCACCAAGGCCTTTAGAGGAAAGTACCACTGATAGTCACACTTACTAGATGTGGTGAAATTACTCTCTACATTTGACCCACCCCCTTGTTCCGCCCCCTGAGAAGTGAGGGGAGCAGTGAGCAGCAGCGGTGGCCGCGGTCGGGAATCATTTTGGGGATTTAACCCCCAATTCCCACCCTTGATGCTGAGTGCCAAGCAGGGAGGTAGCATCTCCCATTTTTACAGTCTTTGGTATGACTTATCTCAGCACGGACACTCTAACCCAGTGGTTCTTAACCTGGGTTCGATCGAACCCTAGGGGTTCGGTGAGTCGGGCTCAGGGGTTCGGCGGAGGTCAAGACACGCCCGACTCATTGTGTAAATAAAAACTTCTCCCTATCGGCGTATTACGGATACAGCAACAGCAGAAGCCACACTGATTTGCAGCTGTGTAATTTGTTGTGAGTTTATGCACTGTGTTGGTTTTGTTCTTTGAACAAGGTGATGTTCATTCACGGTTCATTTTGTGCACCAGTTAAAAAACATGGTAACACTTTAGTATGGGGAACATATTCACCATTAATTAGTTGCTTATTAACATGCAAATTAGTAATATATTAGCTCTTAACTAGTCATTATTAAGTACTTAGTAATGCCTTATTCGGCATGGCCTTATTATAACCCTAACCCGCTAACCCTGGCCCGAACCCTCTAACCCTAACCCAATAACTCTAAATTAAGTCTTTGTTACTTAGAATATGTTCCCCTAGTGTCCAAAAAACTCTAAATTAAGTCGTTGTTACTTAGAATATGTTCCCCATACTAAAGTGTTACCAAAAACATGTAACTTTGTCTTGAATTTGAAAAAACAACAACATTATTTTTCACTAAAGAAGGGTGAATGCGCATATGAAACTGATGGGGTTTGGTACCTCCAACAAGGTTAAGAACCACTGCTCTAACTACTAGGCCACTGAGCAGGTCTTAAGTCAT